>NW_012268453.1:8747-11679 GCF_000151885.1 Dipodomys ordii
CACAATTAAAATTTTGCCTATATATATATATATAGGCAAAATTTTAATTGTGGCTATATATAATATATAATATATATATGTATATATTATATCTATATTGCTAGTAGTTAGGAAAGAACCTGTGGGATGGGAACTTTATGGCCCACACAGAAATTGCTTGAATAATTCTTCAGATGGTGACTGGCACTGATTTCAAGTGTTCGGGTAATTAGTTGGTATAAAATCTGGTGCTTCACTAATAGAGGAACTGATTAATTCAGAAACTAGCAGCAAACCAACTTCCTCCCAGTGAGATGACATCATTTCAAAGTCTGAGACAGCATGCTAAACACAATTTCAAAATAGCCAATCACACTGGTGGAGGTGGCTTGCCTGCAGCCAACCATAATCACCCATCGTCCATCACCCCACCCTATGACCTCAGCCTCCAGAAAAAGGCAGTGTGAGCAAAGCCAGGGCATTCTGCCAAATCTTAAAAAATCCCCAAGGCGCCTTTATCTCCTGATAAATAGATCACACTAAGGACTTTCTTTGGGGGAAGAATGGGATCTTATAAACCATTTGACTTCACTGTGTCTTTCTAGATAATTTTTCTTCATAAAGCCAACAGACTCATTTAGAAGGACCCTTTCCTATTTTTTTTGTTTTCTTAGGAACCTATTCTGTTATTCTGTGTTGTCTAAATTGCCCAGGACAGCAATCCTCCTATTTTATGCCTTCTATGTTACTGAGATAGCAATGTGTGCCACCATACTCAGCTTAATTGTTGAGGTGGAGTCTTGGTAATTTTTCCCTCCAGGCTGGCCTTGATTTGTAATTCTCCTCATCTCAGCTTTCCAAATACCAAGGATTGCAGGCTGGCCTACCACTAAACTTTTGATACATGTTTTTATAAATCTACTTATTATATTTTTTTAATGAAAGAATTTGTATGAGTTCTTATGTATTTTTTTAGAGCTAAGCTGGAGATCATACTGTTTGTCCTGCTTGAAAATCTGTTTTGCTCTTAGTAAAATGATGCAAGCTTCTTCCATATCATTAAACATTCTTATGCAGCCAAGTGCCGGTGGCTCACAGCTGTAATCCTAGCTACTCAAGAAGCTGAGATCTGAGAATAGAGGTTCAAAGCCAGCCTGGGCAGGAAGGTCTGTGAGATTCTTATCTCCAATTAACCACCAGAAAACTGGAAGTGGTGCTGTGGTTCAAGTGGTAGAGCACTTGCCTTGAGCTGAAGAACTCAGGACAGTGCCCAGGCCCAGAGTTCAAGCCCCATGACTGACAAAAAAATGATTATGCAATGCTGTATTTTCTCTCTCTCTTTTCTTCTCTGATCTCTCTCTCTCTCTCTCTCTCTCTCTCTCTCTCTCTCTCTCTCTCTCTCTATATATATATATATATATATATAATAGCCATGTAGTTTTCCTTTATAATCAGCGATCAATTTACAGGTCAGTGAGAAATGTCCAACAGAGAGAAGAGAGCACCATTAGCACAAATGACTTTCTCATTGCATTAGATAGAGTTCTTTAGAAAAACAACTATAAGGAAAGGAGAGAGGGGGGGAGGGAGGGAGGCAGGAAGGGAGGGAAGGAGGGAGAGAGAGGGAGAGGGAGGGAGTTAAGTGTAAAATGTGTTTAGCAACTTAGTAAGAAGGAAATTCAGGGGAGGGTTGAAGTTTCAGTCTTGAGTTCAAATTTCACAACACAGCAGGATTTTATCTCCTGTAGTATGTACCAGACTTTAGCTTTAGAGTACTGGGTCCCATGGAAGCCTGTGGAGCTGAGATGTGGCATCATTAAGAATTGCTTTCTCAGGAGATCAGTGTGCGCAGGAGATTTGGAGGTGGGGGACTCAGGGTGAGAATTCGGGTAATGCCAAGGTGGTGGGTAGCACAGAGCGCCTAAAAGTCAAATCTCCCCTTTTTCAGAGGGGTTTTAGGGCTTGGGAGACTCATGGGCAGAGGGACCCTTCCAATTCTGCCGTCCCATGCCAAGCCAGGACTTGACAGCTTTACACAGGATGCAGCCTCTCTGTTGCTCTTTCTACCATTCTCTCTCCTGCTCTCCTCATCCTTCCTCCTCCTTAGCCTTTGTGGCTGTCCTTTCTCTAATTTGGAGGGAAGGGATTCTAAAAACAAATGATTCTTAGGAATTAACTAATCACTGAAAAGAAAGGACACTGGATGTTGAGGACAGTGAGAAATATTCTACCTCCCTGCAGGGCTGCAGCACCAAGAGAGCCATTTCCCTTTGCTGCCCCCAGATGGAAGCCTGCCTGGCTCCCTACCCAGTAGCGGCCCCCTTACTTTTCATTGAGAACATCAAATTTGCAGTGGCTTGTAATTGAATGTTATTCAACCTTTCCATATTAAAGTGTACATGAGATCCAATTTGCACTCTTTCTTAAACTTTATGTCATTTTGGATTAGGTTCTTTACCTCATGCCAGGACATAGAGCTCATCTGAATCCAACGTGGAAGAAATCTTCAAATGTTGCCAAGTCTATACTACAGGGTTAAAAAAGCAAACAACAACCGACCAAAGTGAGGTGTTCTTGAATGTGAATGAACACTCCGGCTCGTGCTGGGAGCTGGGTGAGATGAACTCAGCCCACCGCGGCATATGGGCTGCTCCTGTCCTGCACTACACCTCCCAAGTGGTCTGAATTCTACCAAACCAGAAACATGTTTTTCCAGATGCTTCCCCACTCATGTCTAATGTGTGTGCTTTATGTGGAATGGAATCCATATGTTTCTTATCCGTTTACGCTTAAATCATCAAGATGTTACTCAGCAATGCCTCTGTGATTTAAGGATCTCTTGGTCTTTTTTTTTAATTCAAAAAAGGAAAATCATATTTTGTAAAGTGTAGACTTGAAACCACAAATTTGTACAACGAAGAAAAGTATGCATCTGCTGTTTTCTTTCTTCCTT
>NW_012268454.1:0-4871 GCF_000151885.1 Dipodomys ordii
GGACCCAAAAAAACAAACAAACAAAAAATGCCCAGGCACAACACCCAAGCTAAATTCAAGCCCTGGACCAAGCACCAAAAAACAAAATAAAAAACCAACCTCTCTCTCTATATATATAATTTATTTGTTTATTTTTGTCAGTCATGGAGCTTGAGCTCTAGGCCTGAACGTTGTCACTCAGCTCTTCAGTTCAAGGCTAGCACTCTACCACTTGAGCCACAACACCACTTCCATTTTTCTGGTGGTTAACTGGAGATAAGAGTCTCATGGACTTTCCTGCCTGGGCTGGCTTTGAACCTCAATCCTCAGATCTCAGCCATCTGAGCAGCTAGGATTACAGGAGTGAGCCACCAGCGCCCTGCTTCCACCCACTTTGCAGATAATTTTTTAGAAGGAGCTTCATAATTCTAAAACATTTGAAAGAATAAACAGTCTGTTTTGGACTAAGTATATGATATGCTTCACTATTTCATGAAAACACAATCAAATAGTGTCAATAATTTGCTTTCTTCTTCCTTGAGTTATTTGCCAAAGACATTCCACAGATACTTCAAAAAGAAGCAAAAACAACAACAAAAAAACAAAAACCCTTAGGAGATGGAGCTTTGGATGGAAGTGGTAGAGCACTAGCGTTGAGCAAAAGAGCACAGGGACAGCACCCAGGCCCCGAATTCAAGTCCCATACCCCTCCCCCAACACGCTGAGCACACATGAATCATGACAAGAACAATAAAAAACAAAAAACTAGTTCTAAAAGATCTCAAATATGAGCATATATGGAGTCTTCTTGCCTCTATTTTCAATTTTTGGTATGTTTTGCTTTTGATGTTTCATTTATTTTTTATTTTTTTGTCGATGTGGGGCCTGAACTCTAGGCCTGGGCGCCATCCCTGAGCAATTCAGCTCAAGGCTAGTGCTCTACCACTTGAGCCACAGCACCACTTCTGGCTTTTTCTGCTTATGTAGCACTAAGGAATTGAACCCAGGGCCTCATGCATGCAAGGCAAACACTCTACCACTGAGCCACCTTCCCAGCCCTTGCTGTTTCATTTATAAAGAATATATATAGCTAGGTTTTTGTTGTCAACATTTTCATTATATGAGACCTTCTGTCTTTAGTAGGAGATTTTCATTTATATTTTTTGAGGATACAATTGGTTTTACTTATGTTTCGGGTTTCCTATTAAGGGTTTTTCTGTTATCCCTCCCCCGCTTTTTTTTTGTCAGTTGTGGGGCTTGAACTCTAGGCCTGGGCACTGTCCCTGAGCAATTCAGCTCAAGGCTAGCACTCTACCACTTGAGTCATAGCACCACTTCCGGTTTTCTGGTGGTTTATTGGAGATAAGAGTCTCATGGACTTTCCTGCCCAGACTGGCTTTGAACCAAGATCCTCAGATCTCAGCCTCCTGAGTAGCTAGGATTTTAGGTGTGAGCCACTGGCGCCCAGCCCCATATTCTTTTTTATTGAATTGATGAAGTTTTCCTTTATTTCCCCACTCTACACTGGTGATCTGAAAGTTCTGTGTCCTATCTTTACTAACACTTCTCATTAAATTTTCGGCTGGTAATTTGTATTAGTGGTAGAGTGTTTGCCAAGCAAGTATGAAGCCCAGGGCTTGATTCCTCAGTACCATATAAATAGAAAGACGGAAGTTGCACTGTGGCTTAAATGGTAGCGCGCTAGCCTTGTGCAAAAGAAGCTCAGGAACAGTGCCCAGGCCCTGAGTTCAAGCCCCCAGGACTGGCCAAAAAAAAAAAAAAAAAGGAATCAATCAATGTATAGGCTTGGTGCCAGTGGTTCACACTTTTGATCCTAGCTACTCAGAAGGCTAAGATCTGAGGATTGTGGTTCAAAACCAGCACAGGCAAGAAAGTTGGTGAGACTTTATCTCTCCAGTTAACCAGCCAAAAGCCAGAAGTGGAAGTGTGACTCAAGTGACAGAACATCAGGCTTAAAAAAAATTACCTTTAGCCGGGCGCTGGTGGCTCACGCCTGTAATCCTAGCTACTCAGGAGGCTGATATCTGAGGATCGCAGTTCAAAGCCAGCCTGGGCAGGAGAGACTGTGAGACTCCTATCTCCAATAAACCATCAGAAAACCGGAAGTGGCGCTGTAGCTCAAGTGGTAGAGCGCTTGCCTTGAGCTGAAGAGCTGAGGGACAGCACCCAGGCCCAGACTTCAAGCCCCACGACCGACCAAAAAAAGAAAATAAGAAACTCAAAAATTCTATTTAACTGTTTAAAATGAACTCTTTATTATTACTATTAAATCATTTTTGAAAGTATTGGGGTTTGAAGCTCAGGACCTTGTGTTTGCTAGACAGGTACTCTACCACACCCACACCCACACACACCCATGTAGCTGAAACTCTTGAGTTCATGTTTGCTAGACAGGTGCTCTAACACACACACACACACACACACAGTTGAATCTAGGGGAGTTTCCAGAACATACACACACACACACACACACACACACGCACACACACACACACACACACACACACTATTGAATCTAGGGGAGTTTCCAGATCATATGAAAAAAATCTGATATATAGGTTTGAAAATTTTCAAAATGATTAAAATACATTATATATACATGTACATATGCATTTAAGTGCCTGTTAATAAAGATAATTTTCAGTAATTTCCATAAACATTCAAATTCTACCGAGGATTTCTAGAGCCAACAGAACCTTAGAAATTAAGTAGTCTACTTAGTGACTCTGAGACCTTAGCAGTATTTATCTGAACTTCTCTCACATGGGGATTATCTCAATTTGGAAGGTTACTGTGGGAAATAAATGAATACATAAGAGTAGTAATATAGTTGTTGGTACCCCATAGTAAAAGAACTTCTGGCTGGTGCCAGGGGTTCATGCCTATAGCTACTCAAGAGGCTGAGCTCTGAGAATCAGGGTTCGAAGCCAGACCAGGCAGGAAAGTTTGTGAGATTCTCATCTCCAATTAACCACCAGAAAAAACAGAAGTGGTGCTGTGGCTCAAGTGATAGAGCGTTCACCTTGAGCTGAAGAACTCAGGCCCAGAGTTCAAGCCCCACAACCAACAAAAACAACAATAACAAAAATTCAATTTCTCAGTAAATGGAACTGCCAGGTAATTCAGCACACATATATGAAATTATTATTTAATAAGGGAAGCTGTTATGAAAAGGTTGAATCTAAAACTATTTTGAGATGTATCCAATGTTTATTTTGTTTACTAGATGGCACTGAAGTTTGAACTCAAGAGCTTGTGCTTCTTTTTTTTTTTTTTTGTCTTTTCTCTTTTGGTACTGGGGATCGAACCCAGGACGTTGCACTTGCTAGGCAAGCGCTTTGCCACTGAGCTACATCCCAGCCCCGGCTTGTGCTTCTTCTATCTCTTCAACCATGCTCCCAGATCTTTCTTGCCTTTGTTATTTTTCGAATAGGGTCTCACATGTATGCCCAAGACTGGCCTGGACCGTGTTCTGGCATTTATACTTCCTACACAGCTAAGTTGACAGGTGTCATCATGTCCAGCTATTGAGATGGGCTGACTTTGAACTATGATCTTCCAATCATGGACTCCTTAGTAGTTAGGATTGTAGGTGTGCATTACTGACATCTGATAGTGAGATCTTATCTCAACAAACTGGATAGGGGGCACATCTGCATTCCCAGCTACTTGGGAGGCACAAATAGGAGAATCATGGTCCAAGGTCGACCCTAAGCAAAACCAAGAGACTATCTAAAACATGACTTAAAAAAAGCAAAAACGGGGCTGGGAATGTGGTTTAGTGACAGAGTGCTTGCCTAGCATACATGAAGCCCTGGGTTCAATTCCTCAGTACCATATAAACAGAAAAAGCTGAAGTGGCACTGTGGCTCAAGTGGTAGAATACTAGCCTTGAACAAAAGAAGGTCAGGGGCAGTGCTCAGGCCCTAAGTTCAAGCCCCAAGACTGGCAAAAAAAAAAAGCAAAAATGGGGAAGTGGCTAAAGTGGCAGAGTGTATACCTAAGAAACAAAAGGCCCTTAGTTCAAAACCCAGAAACAGGGCTGGAAAGATGGCTCAGTGGTAGAATGCTTGCCTTACATGCATGAGGCTCTGAGTTCGATTCTTCAGCACCATATAAACAGAAAAATCCAGAAGTGGTGTTGTGGCTCATGTGGTAGAGCACTAGCCTTGAGCTGAAGAGCTGAGGGACAGCACTCAGGTCCAGAGTTCAAGCCCCACAACTGACAAAAAAACAAAACAACCAAAACCCAGAAACATGCACTATAATTTAAGAAGGCCTATTTAAAATAGAGTTTAAGGGCTGGGAAGGTGGCTCAGTGGTAGAGTGCTTACCTCGCATGCATGAGGCCCTGGGTTCGATTCCCCAGCACCACATAAACACAAAAAAGCTGGAAGTGGCACTGTGGCTCAAGTGGTAGGGTGCTAACCTTGAGCTGAATTGCTGAGGGACAGTGCCCAGGCCCAGGGTTCAGGCCCCACAACTGACAAAAAAAAAAAAAAAAATTAAGAGTTTAAGCCAGGCTTGAACTCAGGCTTGAACTCAGAGTTCCAGCTACGTGTGTGTGTGTGTGTGTGTGTGTGTGTGTGTGTGTGTTAGAGCACCTGTCTAGCAAACATGAACTCAAGAGTTTCAGCTACATGGGTGTGTGTGGGTGTGGGTGTGGTAGAGTACCTGTCTAGCAAACACAAGGTCCTGAGCTTCAAACCCCAATACTTTCAAAAATGATTTAATAGTAATAATAAAGAGTTCATTTTAAACAGTTAAATAGAATTTTTGAGTTTCTTATTTTCTTTTTTTGGTCGGTCGTGGGGCTTGAAGTCTGGGCCTGGGTGCTGTCCCTCAGCTCTTCAGCTCAAGGCAAGCGCTCT
>NW_012268454.1:4921-6106 GCF_000151885.1 Dipodomys ordii
GCCAGAGACAGTGGCACAAGCCTATAATCCTATTTGGGAAGGTAAGATCAATGACTGCAGCTCCAGGTTAGCCTGGGCAAAAAAAAAAAAAAAAAATAGCCCAAGAGATTGCATCTTAACCAATACTGGGTAAGGCGTCATACCTGTCACCCCCAGCCACACAGGGAAGCACAAGTAGGATTACATAAATAAAAATTCTTAAAAATAACTAACAGAAAAAGGGGCTGGATGTGGTTCAAATAGTAGAGCACTTGCTTGCCTAGAAATCTTGAGGTGTGGAGTTCAATCCCCGGCACAACAAAACAGGTAGCAACTCCATAATTTAAAATTCAAGTCTATCATTTCTAAAGCCCATGAGTCCCTTCTACTCAGTACTTCATGATATATCTACATAGAAACTCTTCTGTATCTCTAACATCTGCTGGTTATCACAGTCAATTGTTCTTTTACTCTACAACTGGATGTAGTTCTAGGTTTCAAAGCTGGTTTTGAATCACAGAGTATGGACCATGCTGTGAAAGAAGCCAAACCCATATGAACTGAGAAGACTTCAAAAAGAACAAGATGCTCAACTGGGCAATGGTGGCTCATGCCTGTAATCCTAGCTACTGAAAAGGCTGCGATCTGAAGATGATCGCTCTAAGCCAACCTTAGTAGGAAAGTCTGTAAGACTCCTATCTCTAATTAACCACCAAAAAGCTAGAAGTGGAGGTATGGTCCAAGTGGCAGAGTACCAGCCTTGAATGAAAAAGTTAAGGGAGAGTTTGAGGTCTGAGTTCAAATCCCAGTATCAGTACAAAAACAAAACAAACAAAACAACAAAAACCAACAAGGTGCTCCTGGTTGGAAACAGGGATAATCTTTAAGCAACTTCTATCCTCCTTCCCCACAGCACTAACTTGTTTACAACAAGGAAGGAAAGCTATTTATTTATAAATAAAAATACATTTCCATAAAACTGATTTGCTCCCCTCAAGTTAAAAAGTGCTTTTGGAGAAAATGTAAAATAAATCATTTACTCTCAAATTTCCCAGGTGAGTATAATAAGATGACAAACAAAAGATTAGTCATTGCTCTTTCTTAAAATAATTGGACTAGACTAGTCATTGCTCTTTCTTAAAATAATTGAACTCAAGAAAAAATAAAATTACAGGGGGGAGGGGGGAAGGAGAAGGATTGGGATGG
>NW_012268455.1:0-1582 GCF_000151885.1 Dipodomys ordii
GTGGGGCCTGAACTCTGGGCCTGGGCGCTGTCCCTCAGCTCTTCAGCTCAAGGCTAGCACTCTACCACTTGAGCCACAGTGCCACTTCTAGGTTTTTTTTTCTGCTTTTGTGGTGCTGAGGAATCGAACCTAGGGCTTCAAGCATGCAAGGCAAGCAAGCACTCTACCACTGAACCACCTTCCCAGCCCAAGGGCCTGAACTTTTGTGCTTAAGGCTAGCACTCTACCAACTTGAGCCACCGTTCCACTTCCCATTTTTTGGTAGTTCACTGGAGATAAGTCATAGACTTTCCTGACTGGGCTGGCTTTGAATTTCCACCCTCAGATCTCAATCTCCTGAGTAGCTGGGATTACAGGTGTGAACCACTGATGACAAGCCAACCTAGCTTTTTGTTATTTTGAAGATGAATCTCAGACTTTTCCTGCCCTGGGCTGGCTTTGAGCATCCATTTTCCAGATCTGTCTCCTGACTAGCTGGGATTATAGATTTAAGCCACTAGGGCTCCAACTCTCTTCACATACAGTATGATAAATACATTTTTAGATTTACACTGCTTTAACCTAACAGACAACCTGTGTGCTTTTCCAAGTGTTTTGTCTGTCTACAGTGCCTGTGAGCTCCATGACATCCAGCACAGGACTACTGTACATGCACGTGACATATAATAAGTGTTGGTGATTAGTAATCACCAAGTAGTGCAAAAGAAGGGAGTTGGTGAGCTATGATGGTTTATTGAATTACTCACAAGCCAGCTTCCCATCGAAACTGGATAAGCAGATAGCAAAAGCTTGGAGGGGGCAAAGTGGGTAGCGGAAATCCATAGTGAATGTGTCTGAGGCCACACGGCCAAACTGGAGCACCAGGTAGTCCGCTGAGGAGGAAATCAGAACTACACATTAGCCAGACCCTATCAAGGGCCCTAAGTAGCTGCCAGCCCCAGCTAGGAAAGACTTTAAGGGTTGTATAAACTACATTTCCCAAGAGGCTTTGCAACAACAGGGTGCCTTGCAGCCTTGGAAACTGCTCAAGGGCTGATGGGAAATGTGGTTTTAGATACTCAACTCCTTTTCCCCTCCCCAACCCCGGGTAGGCCCAAGTAAATGGGTGGGTTCCCAGGAGCTCACGGTCATTCGGAAGTATGATTTGGAAGTTCTTTATGGAAGCCTGAGTAACCCGACCATGAAAATCGAGCACGTAGGCACCATCATTTTCGTTCCACATAGGGGGTTTGTTTTGCAGCAGAATCAGCCCTTCATTGTCCCCCTGTTGGACGCGACTCAGGAGAGTCTCTTGTTCCTGGAAAAGTTCAGTAGATGGCGTAGCTTGCTAGCTGCCCCCGCCCCCTGTTTTTTCCAGATGCATGTTTTTTGTTTTTGTTTTGGCTGGTCGTGGGGCTTGAACTCTGGGCCTGGGCGCTATCCCTCAGCTCTTCAGCTCAAGGTGAGCGCTCTACCTCTTGAGCCACAGCGCCACTTCTGGTTTTCGAGTGGTTTATTGGAGATAAGAGTCTCACAGAGTTTCCTGCCTGGGCTGGCTTTGAACTGTGATCCTCAGATCTCAGCCTCCTGAGTAGCTAGGATT
>NW_012268455.1:5787-7638 GCF_000151885.1 Dipodomys ordii
ACCAAAAAAAAAAAAAGTAAAGGCAGTAATTAATCAACTTCCAGCCCCCTTTACCTTGGGATGGTACTTCTCTGGGGCAGCTACCACTATAGAAGGCAACAAGAGCCCCTTAGAGTGACCTTCAGGTCTGGGCAGCTGCAGGGGCCCTTATCTACTATTTGAACAGCAGCCATAAGTCCTAGTCAGCCATGTGAAGCCCCTGGCACACATCCATACTGGGGTCTCTGCCTCCTAGCCCCTTGTAGCCCCTCCTAAACCCCCTAGGTTCTATAGGTCACCCCAGACAATAGGCAGTGCTTCTTCTCACTTCTCCCTTGTGAGGAGGAGTCTTACCAGCCCCCTTTCCTGGCAATAAACCTTTCTTTGTTCTCTGTACCTGGATGTCTGCTTGGTTCTCTGGCAAAGTCTAAGCTTATTTAAGCTAAGACCACACACACACACACACACAGAGCCTCCATTACCCTATACACACACACACACACACACACACACAGAGCCTCCATTACCCTATTACCATAGGCTTGTGGATACTTTGGCCTATTAGGGTCAACACTGACAAAGGCTCTGATTGGGCAGCAGGATTTTAGCTGATGTCAGAGGCTAGCCTTTTGTTCTTGCTTGGTGGTGGCTGTGCCTTCTCTCACCTGGCAGAATGACATGTCTCCTTGTCCTCCATCTGTATCCATTCCAAGGGCTGGTTTCAGACTGGGCACCTTGGATTCATCTCCAATATCCTGGGATTCACTCTCCTCTTCGCTGACTCCTAATGGATAGAAGCAGCCGGGGACAAAGTTCAGCAGAGCTAGTTAAGAATGGAACCCCTGGCCGGGCGCTGGTGGCTCACGCCTGTAATCCTAGCTACTCAGGAGGCTGAGATCTGAGAATTGTGGTTCAAAGCCAGCCCGGGCAGGAAAGACTGTGAGACTCCTATCTCCAATAAACCACCAGAAAACTGGAAGTGGCGCTGTAGCTCAAGTGGTAGAGCGCTTGCCTTGAGCTGAAGAGCTGAGGGACAGCGCCCAGGCCCAGAGTTCAAGCCCCACGACCGACAAAAAAAAAAAAAAAAGAATGGAACCCCTGGCTGGGAAGGTGGCTCAGTGGTAGAGCGCTTGCCTTGCATGCCTGAGGCCCTGGGTTCGATTCCTCAACACCACATAAGCAAAATGAAAAAAGCCAGAAGTAGCACTGTGGCTTAAGTGCTAGAGCGCTAGCCTTGTCTTGGGACAGCGCACAGGCCCAGAGTTCAGGCCCCACGACCGGACCCACCCCCCCAAAAAAAAAAAAGAATGGAACCCCTTTGGGGCTGGGAAGGTGGCTCAGTGATAGAGTGCTC
This sequence comes from Dipodomys ordii, assembly GCF_000151885.1. Classification (NCBI taxonomy): domain Eukaryota; kingdom Metazoa; phylum Chordata; class Mammalia; order Rodentia; family Heteromyidae; genus Dipodomys; species Dipodomys ordii. The sequence goes on from NW_012268455.1 coordinate 7,121, forward strand.
GCCTTGCATGCCTGAGGCCCTGGGTTCGATTCCTCCGCACCACATAAACAAAAAGAAAAAAGCTGGAAGTGGCATTGTGGCTCAAGTGGTAGAGTGCTAGCCTTGAGCTGAAGAGCTGAGGGACAGCGCCCAGGCCCAGAGTTCAGGCCCCATGACTAGCCCCCCCCACCCAAAAAAAAAGAATGGAACCCCTGGGGTTCTCAGCCCTTTTAGTGCTGGTCCTGGGCCTTGAACTCAGGGCCTGAGTCTTATCTCTAAGCTTTGTTGCTCTAGGCTAGCACTCTGCCACTTAAGCCCACAGCTGCACTTCTAGTCTTCTGGTGGCTAACTGGAAATAAGAGTCTCAGAGGCTGCCCTGCCTTGGTTGGCTTTGAACTGTGATCCTTAGATTTCAGTCTCCTGAGTGGTTAAGATGACAGTGTGCCCTGGGGCTGGGAAGGTGGCTCAGTGGTAGAGCGCTTGCCTTGCATGCCTGAGGCCCTGGGTTTGATTCCTCAGCACCACATAAGCAAAAAGAA
>NW_012268456.1:0-1789 GCF_000151885.1 Dipodomys ordii
GAAGGGGAGGGGAGGGGAGGGGGGAGGGGAGGAATGAATTTCTCTTCATTCCCTAGTCATCCTTCCCCACAGGAGCTCTATCCTGCTTCTCTATTGCCTCAAGAAACCCTAAATCTTTCAAAACTTTCTTACCACAAATTATCTTGGACCTTCCTGCTTGTCTTTCTCCCCAGTCCTCTACCTTACTACTCATCAGAGAACCTGTTTGGTGAATGGTAAATAAAAATCTGTGCTGTTTTTTTTTCCTTCCCTCCTTCCTTCCTATTCACTGACAAGATACTTTAAAGATGATCAACTTAAAGGAGGAAGGATTTACTTTGGTTCAGGGTTTTAGAGGTTTCAGCTCTCAGGTCCATTGTGAGACAGAATAGCATGGCGGAGAAGAGCTGTTCACATAATGGCAGTCAGGAAGTAGAGAAAAAGGAAGAGTCAGGCATAAATTCCACCCATCAAAGACACATTCCATGTGACCTACTTCCTCCAAGTGGGCCCCCTCCTAACAGCTACAAATTCATCAGTGGATTAACCCACTGATGAAATTGGTGTCTCATGATCCAGCCACCTATCAGTAGTGCCACCAGCTGGAGACAAGTGTTTAACATGAGCCTTTTTGTGGGAGGCCCTTCATAACCAAACCATAATAGGTCTGAACTTTGCTTATGGAGGCACCAGCATGTTACATTTGCTGTTCTCATTGGGGTGACCCTAGAGACAGCAGCTCCTTCTGTTTCTATTGATGATCCAGAAGCTTCACTCAAGTTCTTTCTTGTCCTTCTTCATGCCAGAGTTTTTCTGTTTTTACTTCTTTTCCTTCTGAATTACCAAATGTCTTCTTTCAGATATGATTTACTACAGTACATAATATACCATACTACCTGTAAGGGTTGCTGGAAGGTGGTGGTCACCATGTGGTTCAGGTAGAAAAGAGAGAGCGAACTGCCAAGCTGCACTCTAGAGTAGGGTGTAGCATGAACAAATGGCAGAGAGAGATCACATAGGGAAGAGCAAGAGGAGGTGTGACCACAGTGGATGTGGAAGTGACCTCAGCGCCCGGGGGACCTCCCATCAACCCACTGGGGCATAGCTACCAGTTACCTGGCTGTTACAGGTGCTGGGCAGGATTTCTAGGGAGGGCCACATGCAGTTTTGCACAAAGAGAGAATAAAGGAGAAGGGGTCTACACGTGGTTCTGCATGTTGAGGAAAAAAGGAGGAAAGGGACCATTTCTCCAGACAGACCTAACACTACTGTGTATGTTCAAGTTCAAGGCAACTATTAAACACCAATGGCCTACCTTATCAGGCTCTTGAGTTAACATCTCTATTTTACTCAATACATCAAAAATAGATTACCATGGGACACTGGTGGCTCATACTTGTAAGCTTAGCTACTCAGCAGAATGAGAGCTGAGGGATCGTGGTTCAAAGCCAGCCCAGGCAGAAAAGTCTCTGTGAGAATGATATCTTCAATTAGCCACTCAAAATCCGGAAGTGGAGCTCAAAGTGATAGAACACTAGCCTTGAGCAAAAGAGCTCAGGGACAGTCCAGGCCCTGAGTTCAAGTCTTACAACTAACAAAAAAATAGCTTACAGCTGGGCAGAGTGGTATAATCATGTAATCCCAACACTTAAGTCTGAGGTAGGAGTATTACAAGTTCCAGACCAGCCTGGGCTACATAGCAAGACTGTTTCAAGAGAAGAAAGAAAGAAAGAAAGAAAGAAAGAAAGAAAGAAAGAAAGAAAGAAAGAAAGAAAGAAAGAAAGAAAGAAAGAAAGAAAGAAAGAAAGGA
>NW_012268456.1:6489-10294 GCF_000151885.1 Dipodomys ordii
AGGATTAAAGGCAGGAGCCATCAGCCACCAGTGCCCGGCTCCAGTGAGGTTTTTGAAGTTTATAGCAATCTCACATTTCCTTTCTACTTTTTTTTTTGATTGTTTGGGGCAGGGTCTTGTTATGTAACCTAGGTTAGCCTCAAACTCTCAATCTTCCTGCCTCACTCTCCTCCAGGCCAGCATTACAGGCATGTACCAGTACTCCTGGATTTATTCTGCTTTCTTAAAGAGTTCTGACTTCCATGTACTCTGTGTGCACCTATGCAAGCAAGGAAACTTCTGTCATACTCAGAGTTTCCAGGATGGGCAGAACTTTGACCTTCTGAGATCCCATCTAAAGCATGAAGGCTGCTGCCCCTGCCACCCTGAGAGCTCACCTTACTGTCCTCACAGGTCCCTTGGTATTATTTCCCTTGAATCCCACAGCAAGTAGGGACTCAAGTGGGCCCAGCTGGTTTATTAACCCTTGGCATACTTTGGGGTCTTACCCAAAGGAACAATGGTATAGCAAAGGGCAAGGGCTGAGGTTGAGAGTCAAAAGAGCCAGCTCTCACTTTCCACACCAACCTCCCAAACATGAAGGGAGCCTCTGTCCTCTAGGAGCTGAGTGGCAGCCATCCTGTCATACCTGGCGGGGCTTCACATCTGAAAGAAAGTTTCAAGCAAGAGATAGTTCCACGCCAAGAATCCTAGAACTGAATCTCACTAGCCAGTTTTGGGTCATGCTAATAAGCCTGCCACAATCTCTGTGGCCAGAGGGGCCAGGATGGATTCTGACAGGCTGTCAGAAGAGCAGGGGCTGATGGGGGGTGAGGGGTGGGGGCCGGCTGAATTCAGAATTGTGATGGAAAAAAGAGGAAGGACTGGATGTCGGAGACTGCAGCAATGGCTTTTACTAGGCGCTGGTGGCACATGACTGTAATCCTAGTTACTCAGGAGGCTGAGATCTGAGGATTTGGCTGAAGCCAGATCCCAGGCAGGAAAGTCCATGACATTCTTTTCTTTTCTTTTTTCTCTGGGCCTGAGCGCTGTCCCTCCAGCTCAAGACTAGCTCTCTACCACTTGAGTACAGCGCCACTTCCAGCTTTTTCTGCTTATGTGGTGCTGAGGAAATGAACCCAGGGCCTCATGCATGCAAGGCAAGCATTCTACCACTGAGCCACCTTCCAAGCCCTCCATGAGAGGTTGTTGGATATAGTTATCTCCAATTAACCATCAAAAAGCCAGAAGTGGAATTGTGGCTCAAGTGGCAGAGCATAGTTGAGCAAAAAAAAACTCAGGGACAGCATCAGGCCCTGAATTCAAGCCCCAGGACTAGCGCACACACACACACACACACACACACACACACACACACACAGATTTGTCTGTGTATATCTCCTTAAAAATAATAGATGAAGCACCACAAACACACACACACATACACACACACACACACACACACACACACACACACACACACACTGAGGTATAAGAACCTTGAAAATGTAAAAGTGCCCTGTAATGTCAAAGTCAAAACAGATGTGTAATCAGAATCAGCCTCTACAATATTGTGTAAGTTGTCCTGTTTACCGTGTGTGTGTGTGTGTGTGTGTGTGTGTGTGTGTCTGTGTGTGTGTGTGTGTGTCTGTGTGTTTGTGGTGCTAGGTATGGAACCCAGGGCCTGACATATACTAGACAAGTGCTCTGTCACTGAGCTATATCCCAAACCTTTGAAATGTTTGAAATAGAGTATTGCTCTAGAGCCCAGGTGAGCCTCAAACTCATACTTGTTCTGCCTCTGCCTCCAGCACGCAGGGATTATAAACCTGTACCACCCCACTAGTCCTATTCACTTGCCTTATGCATAAGAGCTCTAAGCTCAGCATGGAGAGTTTTCAGTAAGACTGGGCCCAGCACTAAGCACATTCTGATATAAATGACCACTGTCCCAGAAACTGTAATCCATATGGACCCCAGTCATTGCCCAAAGTTATACTGCGAGACTGTGAGTAGCACTGCCAGAGCACTGTCCTCTCCGGAAGGGAGGTACCCAGAGATGTCTTCCTGGAGCCTTTTGCAGGATGTCATGGTGTCCAGCTGCAGCCTGTGACCTGAATAGCTGAGATGGGAAGGTACTTCTCAGCCCCATTCACCTCCTCATGGGAGGTCCCACACTTTTTCTGGCGTCCTCCTCTCTACTTACAGTATGGCTCAGGTAGGAACTTTATAGAACTTTTATTTATTTATTTTAATTAAAAATGTTTTTACAGTACTAAGGCAAAAACGCAGGGCCTTGTCCATGCTGGGCAAGTGCTCTCCCACTGAGCTGCATACACACATACTCCCACTTCATTTTTAATAAAAAGAGCTTGGGAAGCTTTCCTAGTAGAACAGAAAAGGAAATCCTGTAATTCCAGATCAAACCAACCTGGGTTTGATCCCTAGCCTCACTACATTTGTAAGTATGTGACTAAACACTGGGCCTGAGTTCCAGTTGTTTTGAGGATGAACTTGAAAGAACAACTGCACTTTAAATACCCATCAGACAAATACAATGTTCCTGTTGCTATTAGGGTTTTTGTTCAGGGTCTGGGTATTGTCCCTGAGCTTTTTCTGCTCAAAACTATTGCTCTACCACTTAAGCCCCAGCTCACTTGCAGCATTTTTGTTAGTTAATTGGGGTAAGAGTCTCATAGACTTTTCTTTTGCTGGGGTTGGCTTCAAACCTTGATCCTCAGATCTCAGCCTCCTGAATATAGCTATCAGGATTACAGGCATGAGCCACTGGCACCTGGCACCATTATTGTTATTTAACCACAATGATCCTCTCTAGGATTGGGGCCTACTTTTCTGTGTGACCGTCACAAAATCCCTGCTACTTTCTGGATATTCAGATGGCCTACGACTTCCAAGAAAAGGCTCAGTGCACATGCACACACTCCATATGGAGATAGGAGCAGAACTCCCAAACACATGCAGGCAGAGAGACCTTGTAGCTCTCTACTATCATGTCAGAGGACAGTCACCTCAATGGTTTGGGAAATCTGAGGCCGGCAGAGAGGCAAGTCTATAGGAGACCAAGTATGAGCTTCCAGAGAGTACTGGTCACATTCTTTCCTTCCCTAGGAGGCTTGGAAGGAACATGGGGGCTGGGTGAGCCTAGGCCCAGGCCTCAGCCCCTCTGTTGTCCTGGAAAAGAGGATGGCAATTTAGCCATTGCTTTGGGGGTGCTGGCTGGTGTCCAGCCTTGGCTTTCAGCATTCCAATGCTAAATTGGATCCAGATGTTGCTTAGGAATTTGATACTTACCAAGTGTGTGGGGGCAGCTGGCCCTTCCTACTGGTGAAGGGCAGGAAGCATCAGATCCTGGGGCCTGGCAGAGGTTTTGCAGGGTCTAAGGTTGATGGATCTAGGTGGATGCTGCTTGCTAGCCTCATGTTTATAAAATTTCAGCACAGGATGATGGGCTAGCTGAGCTCTTTCAACGGTTCTTGGATTCCACCTCTGTGTTCTGAGACCAGGCTGACTTGTTGCATCATTAAATGTACTTTTTTTCTTCTGAACTTGCTCTATCCATCAAGCTTGGGAGGGTCTGGCTGCATCTGTGTGTGGTGGTGGGGTGTTCTTTTTTAGCAGTACTGGGGTTTGAATTCAGGGCCACATGATTGTTGGGCAAGTGCTTTACCACTTGAGCCATATCTTCAGCAGTCACCCTTTTTTTACTTTTCTTCCTTCCTTCCTTCCTTCCTTCCTTTCTTTCTTTCTTTCTTTCTTTCTTTCTTTCTTTCTTTCTTTCTTTCTTTCTTTCTTTCTTTCTTTCTTT
>NW_012268457.1:0-606 GCF_000151885.1 Dipodomys ordii
TGCAAGGCAAGCGCTCTACCACTGAGCCACCTTCCCAGCCCCATGTCTTTGCTATTTTTTAGACCCTTGGACATATTTGATGACGAGCTGTGATTAAAGAGGTTGTAGCTCAAATTTATGGGGAGAGAATTGACATGATTGAATTCAGTCATGTGGCCATTGATATCATCAGTTATGCCTATGAAATGGAATCCTGGAAATCTCTAGACATAAGATCTCAGTGTATCCTCTTAGTTGTTGAACATATTAGTATGCCAAGAGGATGATGCTGTCTAGTACTACAGAGCTAACTTGCATTTGGAATCCTCTTAAGACCTTGCCCATCTCTTCATTTGGCAGTTCTTGGTTTATAACTTTTGCAATCAGTCTGTAATATAGACCTTTCTTAGTTATGCAAATCTTTTTTTTATTTATTTTTTATTTGTGAACATACTGTACAGAGGGGTTACAATTACATGGGCAGGATACTGCGTACATTTCTTACCAAGCATTGCAGCCTCCTCCTTTGGTTTACCCTTCACATCCCTTCCCAGCCTCCCCACTTCCCCCCAATCCCAACCCTTCTCCTCCCCCCCTTCCCCCCCCCACCGACGTTGTAAAGCTCGT
>NW_012268457.1:7961-10398 GCF_000151885.1 Dipodomys ordii
TCATGGGGCCTGAACTCTGGGCCTGGGCACTGTCCCTCAGCTCTTCAGCTCAAGGCTAGCGCTCTACCACTTGAGCCACAGCACCACTTCTGGCTTTCTTTTTATGGTGCTGAGGAATCGAACCCAGGGCTTCAGGCATGCAAGGCAAGTACTCTACCACTGAGCCACCTTCCCAGCTTTTTTTAATTTATTTTTTTTTACTCATTTCTTTCTTTCTTTTTTTTTTTTGCAGTCATGGGGCTTGAACTCTGGGCCTGGGTACTGTCCCGCAGCTCGATCTCAGCCTCCTTGAGCAGCTAGGATTACAGGAGTGAGCCACTGGCCCCTGGCTTTTTTACTCATTTCTTTACCACACATGGTCAAAACCACACTTAGTACATTTTTTAAAACGGTTGTTTTTAGGGGCTGGGAAGGTGGCTCAGTGGTAGAGTGCTTGCCTCGCATGCATGAGGCTCCGGGTTCAATTCCTCAGCACCACATAACAGAAAAAGTCAGAAGTGGCTCAAGTAGTAGAGCACTGACCTTGAGTTGAAGAGCTGAAGGACAGTGCCCAGGCCCAGAGTTCAAGTCCTAGGACCGACAAAAAAAAAATTGTGTTTACTCTGTACATAAAGCATTTCAAAGTAATTCTCTGAAGTCACCAAATAGTTAATGTGATCTGGCTCATCTATAGATCCAATATATATCCTTATATACTTCTGAAAAAGTACATTAGAATTAAGTGAGGCCAGGCATGGTGACACACAGCTGTTAATCCCAAAGATGCTGGAATCAAGAACTGGAAAAAGTTCAGAATTTTCTACCTAAAAAACAAACAAGAAAAATGCTAGGAACAGGGATCAATTACCTAAGTATTTTAAAGTGGAAATAACAAATATAGCACCTACTAATGGTCCGATGTCATGGGAAAGTAACATGACAAAGTCAAATACACTTTGTGTGTTTGTTGTAGGCCAGTCCTGAGGCTTGAATTCTAGGTCTGGGTACTGTCCCTGAGCTTCTTTTGCTGAAGGCTAGTACTCTACCATTTGAGCCACAGCTTCACTTCTAGCTTTTTTGGTAGCCTATTGAAGATAAGAGTTTCATAGACTTTTCAGCCCAGGCTGGGTTTATCTATGAACCTCAGATCTCAGCCTCCTAAGTAGCTAGGATTGCAGACATGAGCTACCAGTATCTAGCTCCAAATAATACTTTTTTTTTTAATTTAAAATATACTTTTTTTTGGGGGGGTCAATCCTGGAGGCTTGAACTCTGGGCCTGGGCACTGTCCCTTGCTCTTCAGCTCAACGCTAGTGCTCTACCATTTGAGCCACAGCCCACTCCCAGTTTTCTGGTGCTTTATTGAAAATAAAGAGTCTTATCGTCTATCCTGCCGGGGCTGGCTTTGAACCACGATACTCAGATCTCAGCCTCCTGTGTAGTTAGGATAAAGGTGTGAGCCACCAGCACCTGTCTTAAAATGTAATTTTATTCCTAAGAAATTTACTTTACCTGAGTACCAGAGACTTGTGCCAGTAATCCTACTACTCAAAAGGCTGAGAGCCACAGAATGGAACTCAGCCCCATCATACAAGTCTTAGAGACTCTTACCACAAACTATAAAAAGATGGAAGTGTTAGTGGCTTAAGCCTGCAATCCTAGGTACTCAGGAGTCTGAGATCTAAGGATCAAGATTCAAAGCCAGCTAGCTCAGGCAGAAAAGTTAGGGAGATTCTACCTTCAATTAAGCACTAAAAAAGCCAGAAATGGAATTGTGGCTCAAGTGGTAGAGCACTAAACGAGAAAAAAAATCAGTGATAATGCCCAGGCCCAGAGCTCCAGGACTAGAACAACAACAACAAAAAGCCTGTGAGAAGCAAGGGATTACTGGCTCATGCCCGTAATACTAGCTACTCAGGAGGCTGAGATCTAAGGATTGCATCTGAAGCCAGCCTAGGCAGCAAAGTGTGAGACTCTTTTTTTTCTTCTTCTTTCTTCTTCTTCTTCCTCCTCCTCCTTCTCCTCTTCCTTCTCCCCTCCTCTTCTTCCCCTCCTTCTCCCCTGTTCCTCCTCCTCCTTCTCCTTCTTTTTCCTCTTCCTCGTCTTCCCCCTCCTCCTCCTCCTCCTTCTCCTTCTTCTTTTTGTCAGTCCTAGGGCTTGAACTCAGGACCTGGCACTGTCACTGAGCTTCTTTTGCTTAAGGCTAGCACTTTAGCCACAGCACCACTTCCAGCTTTTTCTGTCTATGTGGTACTGAGGAATCAAACCTAGGACTTCATACATGCTAAAGGAAGCACTCTACCACTAAGCCACATTCTCAGCCACTCTGTGAGACTCTTATCTCCAATTAACCACTAAAAAGCTGGAAGTGAACCTATGGCTCAAGTGGTAGAGTGCTAGCCTTGAACAGAAAAACTCAAGGATAGTGGCCAGGCCCAAGTTCAGGCCCCCAGAACCA
>NW_012268457.1:20988-22102 GCF_000151885.1 Dipodomys ordii
CAAACACACACACACACATAGGTGTGCTAGAGCTAGCTGTAGGCTCATTTATGCTGTACTTAATCTTGGTAGGAAAATGTTGCCTTTGCCTCTGCCATTTTCCTTAAACCTTAGTTCTGCTAAGTGGCTTTTGCTATGTTCAAAAGTTATAGCTGTTCCCTAGGATTAAATAAAAGGAAAAATGTCAATGTTTATATAAGTATGACTTACTAATATGCAGTTTTTTCTAAATTGCATGTCTTTTCCTTGTCTTTCAGAGATACACCAACAAAGAAAGCTACTGTTCTTCCAGTAGAATCAAGCAGATCCTCCCAAGGATTTTATAGCACACCTTTGTCTCCCTATGAAGACAACCAGAATATTAGAAAAGGAATTTATATTAAGTCAAGATGTATAATCTGTAGTAAATTAGGAGAGGTCTGGATTTTTATACCTAAATTATTTGGGCCAATGGATAATTCTAATTGTTTATGAAAGTTTTAGGAAGGATATATATTTTTTATTATTTTTGTCGGTCATGGGGCTTGAACTCTGGGCTTGGGCGGTATCCCTCAGCTCAGCTTACGGCAAGCCTTCTATCACTTGAGCCACAGCACCACTTCCAGTTTTCTAGTGGTTTATTAGAGATAAGAGTCTCATGGACTTTCCTGCCCAAGCTGGCCTTGAACCGTGATCCTCAGCTCTCAGCCTCCTAAATAGCTAGGAGTACAGGCATGAGCCACTGTTGCTCTGCTTAGGAAGGATATATTTTAGTAAAATAAAGTAAGGAGAAATGGAGAAAAAGAACATTTTTTGCTCCCCAGCAGAAAATAGGAGTTAAAGACTCCGGTAATTTTTTAAGTGCTTCCATCTATGTAATGCACATACCTTAGTTGTACATCATGATGTGGAAAGGAAGAATAAGGATATGCTAGGTCAGGGGCTGGGAAGGTGGCTCAGTGGTAGAGCGCTTGCCTTGCATGCCTGAGGCCCTGGGTTCGATTCCCAGCACCACATAAGCAAAAAGAAAAAAGCCAGAAGTGGTACTGTGGCTCAAGTGGTAGAGTGCTAGCCTTGAGCTGAAGAGCTGAGGGACAGCGCCCAGGCCCAGAGTTCAGGCCCCATGACTGGACCC
>NW_012268458.1:0-1168 GCF_000151885.1 Dipodomys ordii
TGTTTTTTATTGGAGATCAGAGTCTCTCGGACTTGTCTGTCATGGGGCTTGAACTCTGGGCTTGGGCGCTGTCCCTCAGCTCTTCAGCTCAAGGCGAGCTCTGTACCACTTGAGCCACAGCACCACTTCGAGTCATTTATTGGAGATAAAAGTTTCATGGACTTTCCTGCCCGGGCTGGCTTTGAACCGTGATCCTCAGATCTCAGCCTCCTGAGTAGCACCAGTGCGCCCGGCTTTTAGTATCTTTTTTTAATTTTAATTTTATTGTCAAGGTGATGTACAGAGGGGTTACAGTTACACAAGTAAGGTAGTGAGTATATTTCTTGTCGAACTTGTTACCCCCTCATTTTTTCCCTCCCTTCTTTAGTATCGCTATTGTAACAGAAGTGTAGAATTAGAAAAATTATTGAGAAATTGTATACTGAGATTCTCTAGCTTTCATGGAAAACAACCCTAAAAAAGAAGGCATAATTGTTTGACTTTGATCCAGTGGCTAAAATAAATGAAAGTTCATCTTTCATGCAAATGAGGATTATGACACTTTTTACAACAGAGCCACATGAGCATTTTCAAAACACATGAAAGAAGTTGTACAGTTTGTATAAAGCCTAAGTGATAAATCCAAATTAATTTATACGAAATAATCTTATCATAATTGGAACAATTTGTTTTAACTTTATTAAAATAGACAGTATAATAAGTCTTTATATCCCGGATTCAGACAAAAATATAGTTCAGATTTTAAATGCAGTACAATAAATTTAAAAAGCTTATGTTTTAAATTTTAATTTAGAACTTTTGCTGTTTGAGGCACAATAAAGTATTTTCCAAGAACATTTTGATCAGTACTATGGTTTATGGCTACCTCTCAGTCATAAAGAGGTTAATTTTTTTTTTGGTCAGTCCTAGGGCTTGAACTCAGGGCCTGGTGCTGTCCTTGGGCTCCCTTACTCAAGGCTAGCACTCTACCTCTTAAAGCCACAAGCACCACTTCAGTTTTCTGGTGGTAACTGGAAATAAGAGTCACATACACTTTTCTGTCCTGGCTGGGTTTGTTTTTTTTTTTGTTTTTTTGGGTCCGGTCATGGGGCTTGAACTCTGGGCCTGGGCGCTGTCCCTCAGCTCTTCAGCTCAAGGCTAGCGCTCTACCACTTGAGCCACAGTGCCA
>NW_012268458.1:8163-10095 GCF_000151885.1 Dipodomys ordii
GGCCTGGGCGCTGTCCCTCAGCTCTTCAGCTCAAGGCTAGCGCTCTACCACTTGAGCCACAGCGCCACTTCCGGCTTTTTTCTTTTTGCTTATGTTGGTGCATGCCTCAGGCATGCAAGGCAAGTGCTCTACCACTGAGCCACCTTCCCAGCCCTCTTGTTGACTTTTATAAACACTTTTACCAAACTCTTTCTAAGCATGGGTTTCTTCTTATTTCCATGGAATATGCTGTGCTCCTAGAGTCTTAGGTCTGTAGCCCTCATGATTATTGTACATTATAATTGTCACTTTTTTGTTTTTTTTCTCATTCTCCTAATTTTCTCATTCTTGGTGCTCAACTAAGCACTAAGCATGCTTGAATCTTCTTATTCTATCATACTTTTTTTTTTCTAAGTCTCTCAAAATAATGTTTAATATTGTGAAAAACTTCTTTAATGAATCCATAATATCTGGTTTCAGTGATTTATGTCCTACATTTCTAAAATTCTGTCTTCTAAAGTCAGTTCCTTATATTGTCCTCATCCTTGTAATTCTATTTTATAATTTTTTTTATTTTTATGATTGGTTGGGTGTTCTTTGTGAGATAGTGTTTGGCTTCATTTTGAAGTTGACTAATTTGCATAAAATTTTTTCCTTCTAAAATGTGAAATGAGGGGCTGGGAATGTGGCTTAGTGGTAGAGTGTTTGTCTAGCATGCATGAATCCCTTGGTTCGATTACTCAGTACCACATAAACAGAAAAAGCCAGAAGTGGCCCTGTGGCTCAATGATAGTGGACTAGCCTTGAGCAAAAGAAGCTCAAGGATAGTGCCCAGGCCCTGAGTTCAAGCCCTGGGACTGTCAAAAAATAAATAAAACAAAATGTGAAATGATTTTGCTTCTGATTCATCCCGGCATAGAAAACACCCTTATATGGGGCTGGGTAGGTGGCTCAGTGGTAGAGTGCTTGTCTTGCATGTATTAAGTCTCTGAGTTCGATTTCTCAGCACCACATAAGCAGAAAAAGCCGAAGTGGAGCTGTGGCTCAAGTGTTAGAGCACTAGCCTTGAGCTGAAGAGCTGAGGGACAGTGCCCAAGCCCAGAGTTCAAGCCCCACGACTGACCCAAAAAAAAAAAAAAAATCGTTACTTAGATGTTACGTTTTCTTACATAAAGTTGTACAGGAGATTTCAGCACTGTCAAGTATAGGAAGTATTTTTTTTTCTTTACTTTTTCCCTGCATAGTTTCACTACTAGGCAAAAAATGGTTTTGGTTCCTTTGTTTAAATTGCTTTTCATCTTCTTGTTTTCTTCACAAAACTGGGGCTCGAACTCAGGGTCTAGTATTTGTAAAGCAGGTGCTTTAAAGCATCACTTGAGCCTTAGCCCATTTTGCTTTTTAGTTTTCAAGCAAAGGTTTTGAGATTTTACTTAGGGCCAGCCACAGCCCACAATCCTTCTACCTGTGTCTCCCAGAACTTGCATCCATATGTACATGCTACAGTGGTCAGGTTTTATTAGCTGAAATGGGGTCCATTCACTTTTTATTTGGGTTGACATGGAACTATGACTCTTCTGGGTAGTTGAGATTACAGGCATACTCTACTATACCTTCTGGGCATGATGTCATACATCTATAATTCCAGTTATTCAGGAAGCTACAGCAGAAATACTGCAAGTTCAAGGCCAGCATGGGAAATTTATGGAGACCCTCTCTCAAAATAAAATTTTTGTTTTGTTTTGCCAGTCCTGGGGCTTGTAGTCAGGGCCTGAGCACTGTCCCTGAGCCTTCTTTGCAAAAGGCTATGATACTCTCCATCTGATCCACAGTGCTTCTTCTGGCTTTTTCTGCTTATGTGGTACTGAGGAATTGAACTTCATGCATGCAAGGCAAGCACTCTACCATTAAGCCACATTCCCTGCCCAAGTCTCTCAATATTTTGACTTTTTTTGC
>NW_012268458.1:17360-18638 GCF_000151885.1 Dipodomys ordii
AAAAAAAAAAAAAGAAAGATTTTTTTTAGATCAAAATGATATTCCAGTAACATATAGAGGTATTTATAATAAGGGCTGAGAATGTAGCTTAGTGGTAGAGTGCTTACCTAGCATGCATGAAGCCCTGGGTTTGATTCCTCAGTACCACATAAACAGAAAAAGTAAGAAGTGGCACTGTGGCTCAAATGGTAGAGTGCTCTCCTTGAGTAAAAGAAGCTCAGGGACAGTGCCCAGGCCCTGATTTCAAATCTTAGGACTGACTGGCAGAAATAGAAAGAATGAAATATGCATATATTCTCTACTAAAATGAAAGGAAAACTAAATACTATGATAGCGTTCACTTTTGTGTGTGTGTGTGTGCCAATACTTGGGCTTGAACTCAAAGTCATATACTAATTTTTGTTTCTCATGGCTGGTACTCTACCATTTGAGCCATACCACCAGTTCCAACTTTCCCTTTCTTTATAAGCTTTCCCTGATATATTCTTAGGTTGGTCCAGATGGTTTGATGAAGTTGAATGGTTCAGCCCTTAACAATGAGTTCTTCACTTCAGCAGCTCAAGGGTGGAAGGAAAGACTCTCAGAAGGTAAGTTGTCTACCAGTATACAGGCTCTATGTGCACTAGGAGTCAAGTGAGAGTATGTACATTGGCAGTTCTCTACCTCACAAGGTGTTTAAGAAATGTTGAAAAGTATATGGTATATATGTGTATACTGGAGGGAAACCAGGAAGACGACACAGAACTAGAGGGAATCAGGGAAAAACATACAACAGTGGGACCCGTCCTGCACTGAACGTTGATCAAAATGAACTAAGCAACTCAATGGCAGTGATGGGAGGGAGGGAACAAGTGGGAAAGAGGGAACAGCTGATGCTATGCAAAACAAAGGAAATGTACATACCACCCAATGTGGAAGAAATAACTATTGCAAAGCTCATAGAACTCATAAATGCTATAGATCATGATAGACAATTTGCCCCATGAAAGTTAGAATGTGTTTGTGACTTTAAGCATCACTACCCCACAATACTATGAAATTTGGGAAATTATCTAATCACTTAATCACAATAAAGAATTCAGGGGAAAAAAGGAAAAAGAAAAGAAATCTTGAAAGGTAAAGACTGGAAGTGTCCAAAAAAATAGAATTAGCTATCCTTTGTGAAACATACTGCCAGACTTTCCTTTGGAGTCTGTGTATCCAGAGTCCAGCAATCTTCCTCTCTTCCCTTTCTTTTTCCACCTATTCTCCCTCCCTCCCTCCCTCCCTCCCACCCTC
>NW_012268459.1:0-2868 GCF_000151885.1 Dipodomys ordii
TTTTTTCTGCTTATGTGGTGCTGAGGAATCGAACCCAGGGCCTCATGCATGCAAGGCAAGCGCTCTACCACTGAGCCACCTTCCCAGCCCCCCCTATTTTATTTCTTGTAACACTCTGGGAGTTATTCATTTTGGGCAATCCCATTACAGCTCAGAATTTTTTATTTTAATTTTGGATTTAATTATTTATTTGTGGTATAACTGTGTTGTCTGGCTTTAAACTTGTGAGCTCTAGTGATCCTTTTACCTCAGCCTCCTGAATAGCTGGGTGTACAAGTATGCACCATTGTGCCCAGCTTACAATTTTTATATCTACAGTTTGTACCATTGTCTTAATAACAATTTTATAATTCACATACAATTCACTCTTTGAAGTATATAATCCACTTTAGTGTATTTGTAGATTTGTAACTATCATTGTTAATTTCAGAGTATAGTTTTATTATCACTAAAAGAAACTTGTACTTGTTAGCAGTTATTTCCTATGACTTTTCTCAGTCCCTTAAAACTATTATTTGCTCTGTCTTAACTGTTTTGATAATGCATAAAATAGAATGATATATGTGATATTTTGTTTCTATTATTTACTTATGATATTGTCAGTGTTTATCCATATTATTGGGTGTATCTGTATTTCATTATTTTTTGTGTATTTCATTTTGTGTGTGAGTGTGTGTGTGTGTGTGTGTGTGTGTGTTAGGCTTGGGGCTTGAACTTAGGGCATAGGCACTGTCCCTGAGCTTTTGTGCTCAAGGCTAGCACTCTGCCATAACTAGATTTTTGGTATTGGAGATAAGAGTCTCATGGACTTTCTTGCTCAGGCTGGCTTTGAATCATGATCTGCATATCTCAACCTTCTGAGTAGTTAGGATTATACACATGAGCCACTAGCACAGCTTCTCTTTCATTGTTACAGTTCTAATTACTATTGGTAAGCTGATGACTACCAAGTTTCTTATTGTTCACCGTAACATCCCCTGTTGAGCTGAATTCAGACTTCACTGAGTACTTGTAGGATATTTCCATTCATAAATCCTGCTAGTGCCTCTTGTCTAAAAGGAACTTATTGTTTCTTCTCTTTTCTTCTTCCTCATTCACTCCCTTTTGAGATAGGGATTTTGGTCCCCCAAGGCAAAAAAACCTGGAAATCATTCTTGACATTTTCCTCTTCTTAATCTTTTTTTTTGTTGGTCTCCTGGGGCTTGAATTCTGAGCCTGGACACTGTCCATGAGCTCTTCAGCTCAAAGTGAGCAATCTCCTACTTGAGCCACAGTGCCACTTCCAGTTTTCTGGTAGTTTATTTGAGATAAGAGTCTCACAGACTTTCCTGGCTGGCTTTGAACTGCAAGCCTCAGATCAGCCTCCTAGGTAGCTAGGATTTCAGGCTTGAGCCCTTGCCACCACTCTCTCATCTTTTAATCCATGGGATTACCACAGCTAATTTTACTTAGCACTTATTTCTTATATTTGTCTTTTGTTCCCCTGTTGTTATTGCCCCTATTATCTTTCACCTAAACGGTTGTAGTGATATCTTAATTCAGTCTCCTGACAAACTCTCTTGACAAATAATTGTTAGGTATCTATATGCTAGGCACTGGGGATACATAGGCAAATAAGACATAGCTCAAGAAATTAATAGGTTGGTCCTCCTTGGATTCCCTTTCTCTAAGCTTACTATCTTTAAGTCTATCATCCACAGTGATTTCAGTGTGATATATCTTACACTTAGATCTTTCCTGCTTAACCAATTCATTAGTCTCCTATTTCTAACAGGGTAAAGGATAGACTTCCTAGTTAGTTTTATAAAACTTGCATGCTCTGTACAGTATTTACTTCTCCAGTCTCATTTCTTTCTTTCTTTTTTTTTGTCGGTTGTGAGGCTTGAACTCTGAGTGCTGTCCCTGGGCTCTTCAGATCGAGGCTCTACCACTTAAGCCATAGTGCCACTTCTGGTTTTCTAATTGTTTATTGGAGATAAGAAGAGTCTTACAGATTTTCCTGCCCCAGCTGGCTTTGAACTATGATCCTCAGATCTTAGCCTCCTGAATAGCTAGGATTACAAGCGTGAGCCACCTGCGCCTGGCTTCCAGTCTCATTTCTCGTCATAGTGTCTCACTCTGCACTGTAATATAGACTACTTGTATTTCATCTCTGCATCCAGAGACGTTAAATGGAGTTCTCTGTGTGTGTATGTGTAGCCCAAGCTGACCTCGAATGTATGATCTTATGCCTCAGTTTCCCCAGTGCTTAGATTATGGACCTGTACCACCATGCTTGGCTTTCCAGAGCCATTTCATTAGTGGTGTGTGTGTGTGTGTGACTGGGATTATAGGCATGAGCCATCATGCCCTACTCCTAATTCATCTTTGATCATTCCTATTTACAGTTGCTTTTTTTTTCTAATGCAGTTTTATTTACCAATCTTTTACTTTTTTTTTTGGGTCCGGTCGTGGGGCCTGAACTCTGGACCTGGGTTCTGTCCCTCAGCTCTTCAGCTCAAGACTAGCACTCTACCACTTGAGCCACAGCGCCACTTCCGGCTTTTTTCTTTTTGCTTATGTGGTGCTGAGGAATCGAACTCAGGGCCTCATGCATGCAAGGCAAGTGCTCTACCACTGAGCCACCTTCCCAGCCCTACAATTTCTTTCTTCTTTATTTTTAAATTTATTCTTACTGATTTTTCAAAACATAACTCACTCCTGAAGGGTCTTCGGATAAATGACTTTTGAACGAATTTTCTTTCTCCATTTCTGTCATAGTAATAATTGAATTAGGGCTGGGAAGGTGGCTCAGTGGTAGAGTGCTTGCCTTGCATGCATGAGGCCCTGGGTTTAATTCCTCAGCACCACATAAGCAGAAAAAGCTGG
>NW_012268459.1:8935-9916 GCF_000151885.1 Dipodomys ordii
CACCCGTTTTTTTTTGATTGTGGGGCTTGAACTTGGGACCTGGGCACTGTCCGTGAGCTCTTTTTGCTCAAGGCTAGAGCTCTACCATTTTAAGCTACAATTCCACTTCCAATTGTTGAGTGGTTAATTAAGAGATAAGAGTCTCACAGACAGGCTGGCTTCTCATGCCATGCTGGTTTCAAACTGCAGTCCTCAGATCTCAGCCTCCTGAGTAGCTAGGATTACAGGCGTGAGCCACCAGCGCCCGGCTTGGCTGTAGATTTTGTGTGTATGTATTATATGTGTGCTGATATTGGGACTTGAACTCAGGGCCTTGTGCTCTTTCTAGGCTCTCTCTAGGCTGATACTCCACTTAAACTGTGCTTCCATTTCTGGCTTTTTGCTGGCTAATAGAAGATAGGAGTTTCATGGATTTATCTACCCATGGCTGGTTTCAAACTTCTGTCTCAAATCTCAGCCTCCTAATAGCTAGAATTATAGTCATGAGTCACTGAAACCCATTCTGGCTTTAGAGTTTTGAAATGAAGAACAGAACCGAGACATTTTTGTTTTGTTTTGTTGTTGTTTTTGTGGGCCTTAAACTCAGGGCCTGGGCTCTATCCTTGAGCCTTTTGTGCTCAAGACTACCACTTGAGCCACATTGCCCAGCCTGGCTTTGAACTGTAATACTCAGATCTTAGCCTCCCGAGTAGCTAAGATTACAGCTGTGAGCCACTGGTGCCTGGGCAGACCCAGAGATTTATACATGGCTTGGTATGTACTTGGTTTCTGTCCAAAGACAAGACACAAAAAAGGAAGGAGGGGGGCTGGGAAGGTAGCTCAGTGGTAGAGCACTTGCCTTGCATGCATGAGGCCCTGGGTTCGATTCCTCAGCACCACATTAAAAAAAAAAGCCGGAAGTGACACTGTGGCTCAAGTGGTAGAGCGCTAGCCTTGAGCTGAAGAGCTGAGGGACAGCGCCCAGGCCCAGAGTTCAGGCCC
>NW_012268459.1:14366-15466 GCF_000151885.1 Dipodomys ordii
TGGAGATAAGAGTCTCATGGACTTTCCTGCCTGGGCTGGCTTTGAACTGTGATCCTCAGATCTCAGCCTCCTGAGTAGCTAGGATTACAGGCATGAGCCACTGGCGCCTGGCCAAAAGAACTCTGATACCATCTTACCCCAGTTAGATTGGTTGACATTTTGAATTTGAACAATAAATGCTGGTGGGAATGTGGGGAAAAAGACACCCTGTTGCATTATTGGTGGGAGTGTAAACTAGCATAACCACTCTGGAAAGCAGTCTGGAGGTTCCTCAAAAAACTAAACATAGACCTTCCCTATGACCCAGTCATATCACTCCTAGGCATCTACCCTGATAATCATGAACCAGAATATGATAAGGATACCTGCACATCCATATTCATTGCTGTATTATTCACAATAGCCAAGATATGGAAACAGCCCAGATGCCCCACAATAGATGAGTGGATCTAAAAAATGTGATACCTATACATGATGGAATTTTACACAGCCATTAGAAAGAATAAAATAATGTCAGCTATAGCAAAATGGATGGAACTAGAACAAATCATGTTAAATGATGTAAGCCAAGACCAGAGAGATAAATATTGCATGTTCTCTCTGATATGCGGAAGTTAGATCTAAAACTCACTAGAAAATAACAAATTACACAGGTGTCTAGATACTCATATACATTGAGACCAAAAGAGGATAGTCTTAGGAGAGAATCACAGAAGTGCGATGCCTAAGCACTTCTTCTTATTTATATAAAATAATACACATACTGAAACAAACTCCTAAGATAGGGAAACAGCAGACTTTTTTTTTTCTTTTTTAGTTTTCTGATGATTGTGTGGGGTATTCACATGTATATCTTTGGGAGGTTGGGAGGGCACAGATTTTGAGGGGAAAATGGTGAAAAAGTGAAGTAGTGAAGCTCACTGGACATGATGAAAGTGAACTATGCAACTCATGTGTGGAGACAGGAGGGAGGGACTGGGAGAGAATGAGGGAACAGATGACATTGTATGAAAGGAAATGTACTCATTACCTGACTCATGTAAATGTAACCCCTCTATATATCACTTCTTTTTTTTTTTTTTTTTTGTCGGTCGTGGGGC
>NW_012268460.1:0-1064 GCF_000151885.1 Dipodomys ordii
TCACACAGGTGCGTGTCAGTCCTGGGCTCCATTCTGTGCATGTCACCCAGGTGTGTGTGTCCTGGGGGCTCAGTTCTGTGTGTGTCACACAGGTGTGTGTCTATCCCGGGGGCTCAGTTCTGTGCATGTCACACAGGTGCGTGTCAGTCCTTGGGCTCAGTTCTGTGTGTGTCACACAGGTGCATGTCAGTCCTGTGGGCTCAGTTCTGTGTGTGTCACACAGGTGTGTGTCAGTCCTGGGGCTCAGTTCTGTGTGTGTCACACAGGTGTATGTCCTGGATGCTCAGTTCTGTGCGTGTCACACAGGTGTGTGTCCTGGGGGCTCAGTTCTGTGTGTCACACAGGTGCGTGTCTGTCCAGGGGGCTCAGTTCTGTGTGTGTCACACAGGTATGTCATTCCTGTGGGCTCAGTTCTGTGCGTGTCACACAGGTATGTGTCAGTCCTGGGGGCTCAGTTCTGTGTGTCACACAGGTGCGTGTCTGTCCAGGGGGCTCAGTTCTGTGTGTGTCACACAGGTGCATGTCATTCCTGTGGGCTCAGTTCTGTGCGTGTCACACAGGTATGTGTCAGTCCTGGGGCTCAGTTCTGTGTGTGTCACACAGGTGCATGTCATTCCTGTGGGCTCAGTTCTGTGCGTGTCACACGGGTGCATGTCAGTCCTGGGGCTCAGTTCTGTGTGGCACACAGGTGCGTGTCTGTCCAGGGGGCTCAGTTCTGTGCATGTCACACAGGTGTGTGTCAGTCCAGGGGGCTCAGTTCTGTATGTATCACACAGGTGTGTGTCCTGGATGCTCAGTTCTGTGCGTGTGACACAGGTGTGTGTCCTGGGGGCTCAGTTCTGTGTGTCACACAGGTGCGTGTCTGTCCAGGGGGCTCAGTTCTGTGTGTGTCACACAGGTGTGTGTCCTGGGGGCTCAGTTCTGTGTGTCACACAGGTACGTGTCTGTCCAGGGGGCTCAGTTCTGTGTGTGTCACACAGGTGTGTGTCCTGGGGGCTCAGTTCTGTGTGTCACACAGGTGCGTGTCTGTCCAGGGGGCTCAGTTCTGTGTGTGTCACACAGGT
>NW_012268460.1:6039-6473 GCF_000151885.1 Dipodomys ordii
CCGAGCTCACACTTCCGCTCACCGTGCACACCCATCCCGAGCTCACACTTCTGCTCACTGCACACCCATCCCGAGCTCACACTTCCGCTCACTGCACACCCATCCCGAGCTCACACTTCCACTCACCATGCACACCCATCCCGAGCTCACATTTCCACTCACCGCACACACCCATCCCGAGCTCACACTTCTGCTCACCGCGCACACCCATCCCGAGCTCACACTTCTGCTCACTGCACACCCATCCCGAGCTCACACTTCTGCTCACTGCACACCCATCCCGAGCTCACACTTCTGCTCACCATGCACACCCATCCCGAGCTCACACTTCTGCTCACCGCACACCCATCCCGAGCTCACACTTCCGCTCACCGTGCACACCCATCCCGAGCTCACACTTCTGCTCACTGCACACCCATCCCGAGCTCACACTT
>NW_012268461.1:0-3765 GCF_000151885.1 Dipodomys ordii
GCTGTGGCTCAAGTGGTAGAGCGCTAGCCTTGAGCTGAAGAGCTGAGGGACAGCGCCCAGGCCCAGAGTTCAGGCCCCACGACCAGTAAAACAAACCAACAAACAAAACAATGTAAGCCACACCTTCAACCCTCTGAGAAGATTCTAAACAAAAGGAAGATGGGACTTGTAGCTGTTTGTTGATGATTTTAATTTTTAATGAAACTAGAGGGCTGGGATATAGCTTCCTCCTCCTCCTCCTCCTCCCCCTCTTCCTCTGGGCCTGGGTGCTGTCCCTCAGCTCTTCAGCTCAAGGCTAGTGCTCTACCACTTGAGCCACAGCACCACTTCTGGCTAAGCCACATTCCCAGCCCAGCGCACTCTCTCTCTCTCCCCGCCCCCTCTTGCTTGCTTGCTTTCTCCTTTCTCTCTTTTTCTCTTTGTTGATTGTAAGGCTTGAACTCAGGACTTGGGCTCTGTCCCTGAGCTTTTTTGTTAGCATTCTACCACTGTGAGCCACAGTGCCACTTCTGGTTTCTTGTTGGCTAATTGGAGATAAAAGTCTCACTTTCCTGCCTGAGCTGGCTTTGCACCACAATCCTCAGAGCTCAGTTTCCTGAGTAGCTAGGATTATAGTTGCAATCCACCAGTGCCTAGCTAAAACTTAAGTTCTTTTCTTTTCTTTTTCTTTTCTTGTCTTCCAATGTTGGGACTTGAACTCAGGGCCTGAGCACTGTCCCTGAGCTTCTTTTACTCAAGGCTAGGACTATACCATTTGAGCCACAGGGCCACCTCCAGCTTTTTTTTTTTTTTTTGTCATGGGACTTGAACTCTGGGCCTGGGCACTGTCCCTCAGCCTTCAGCTCAAGACAAGGTCTACCACTGGAGCCACAGTGCCACTTCTGGTTTTCTGGTGGTTTATTGGAGATAACAGTCTCATGGACTTTCCTGCCCCGGTTGGCTTTGAACCGCAATCCTCAGATCTCAGCCTCCTGAGTAGCTAGGATTACAGGCGTGAGCCACTGGCGCCTTCTTCTGGCTTTTTCTGTGTATGTGGTACTGAGGAATGGAACCCAGGGCTTCATGCATGTTAGGCTAGCACTAGCTACATTTCCCAGCCTGAAATTGAGTTTTCTTGAGAAGGGAGAGGATTCTTCCAGAAGATCCATTCTGGTCTTTAGGAATACTAGCAAAGCAGGTGGTATGAGAAAGAAGGTGGAGACGGGATGGGTTGGGAGAAAGGGCAGTCAAGCGCACAGGGGGCCTGCTGAGGTTGCACTGGAAAGCTGCCTTGGGGGAGGAGGACAGGAAGTGAGGGGCAGGGCAGGCCTCAGTGGGCAGGAAGCACAGGACCTTCTAGGAGGCCACAGGGCTGCTGCCTCATGCTGGCTCCCCAGCAGGGGGCAACCTTCCCAGAAAAGAAGATGCTGCCTTTAGCCTCAAGCGTGGGCAAAGCAGGGGGGAAACAAGGGGTCCCACTGGCTTCTGAGTTTGGGCCATTGGAGGCCAGGACATCAACCATGACATTTTCACTCAAGCTGAATCGGGGTAGGGAGCACAGAGACCCCAAAGGGAAAGAAGATTCTCAGGAGGTAAAGTGGACTAAGGGCAAAGGAAACAAGCAGTTCCAGACATGTCCTCCTGATGTGCGTTCCCTCCTGCCTCCTCCCTGTCTGTCTCAGCTCCATCAGACATGCACAGAGTTCTGTCTACACTGCAAAAAAATGAAGAGAAATTCCAGAACAAACCACTTCTATTCCCAACACTCATATTAATCACTGTTGTTTGACATTTTGTCAATTTAATTCCACATTATTTTTCCATATAAGATTCCTCCTTCCCCTTTAAGGAATAATAGATTATTTCCAATCATTGCCTTAAAATAACATTGCCTCCAACCATCCAGGAGAGAGGGGGGTGGGTATAATGGATGGATGGACTGATCGCATCCAAATTGATTAATTTGAGCACCATGACGAGGGACAACTTGACTTCAAGTAAAGATCCCAGAGGGAGCCAGACTCCGTGGCTCACACCTGTAATTCTAGCTACTCAGGAGGCTGAGATCTCAGGATCACCTTCAAAGCCAGCTTGGACAGGAAAGTTCATGAAACTGTTATCTCCAATTAACCACCAGAAAACTGGAAGTGGTGCAGTAGTTTAAGTGGCAGAACACTTGCCTTGAGCTGAAGAGCTTAGGGACAGCACCCAGGCCCAGAGTTCAAGCCCCAGGACTGGAAAAAAAAAATCCCAAAGGGATGAAACAAAACAGACAGCATCCAGCCCTAAGACTGTGTGCAAACCACTGAACTAAAGAGGCCTTCAGATCTAAACCCTGGTTTATACAAACACTGAGGATGAAGGACTAAAGGTGACAGCCACTCCAGTGGAATAAGGACACATTCTGTGGGACAACTTACCTAGTTTCTTCAACAAATAAATGGTCTTTTGTTGTTGTTGTGCTGGTCCTGGAGTTTGAACTTAGGGCCTGGGCATTGTGCTCAAGGCTAGTGCTCTACCTCTTGAGCCACAGCTCCACTTCCAGCTTTTTTTTTTTCTTTATGATTAATTGGAGATAAGCGTCTCACAGACTTTCCTGCCTAGGCTGGCTTCAAACCTTGATCCTCAGATCTTAGCCTCCTGAGTAGCTAGAATTACAGGTGTGAGCCATGGGTGCCAAGCCCCTTTAGCTTTTTCATCCAAAGCTGGAATGGTGAGACAGGATCTTGCTAGCCTCAAATTCACTAGACTAATCTAGACTTCACTCACAACCCTCCTGCCTCAGACTCCGAAATTTGGGATTACAGGTATGCACCACCATGCCTGTCATAAAATGGTGAGTTTTTTTAACTCCACCAGATTAAAATGAGAACATCAAACGTGAGTTTTGATTTTGTGGGGAACTAGTGAAAATGTAAATTGTTTAAAATACCTGGAGAGCAATTGTTTGTTACAAATATTTCTTCTCAGCTTGTTCCTTATAGCCTAGATGTTTATTGAGATAATTCCATCTCAAAATTTTATAGTCAAATTTACCATCACTTACATATTTTTCTCCTTGTGTTTTAATATTATAATTGATATTCCTATCCCAGGTTGTTGTGGCTGATTTTATAACCAATACTTAATTTTTAGACCTGGAGACATGGCTCAAGCTGTAGAATACCTGATTAGGAAGAAACCCCCGTACTGCTGAAAAACACAAAACCAAAAAAGTTAATTTTTCTTACTAACTGGATAGTTTGCATTTTCAGAGATGTTACCAACTTAAAGTTTCCTTATCCAAAACAATCTAGTGCTTGTCTTCTTTTAGTTTGTTAGTTTTATAATAAACACTTAGAAGCTGCGTTTGCTTAAATAATAAGGAGGGGGGCTGATTCCTAGCTTGTGCCCACAAATTAACTAAAGCAGGGTAAAAGCCAGGTATCCCTGCCTTCATTTTTGCATCCATCACCTTTATCTCAAAGCTTTGGGTCAGACATCTGCTTACCTCTGCCTATGGATATGTTCATCACTCTGGGAGTATGTAAAAGTAGTAATACCTAAACTGTCTCATCCCCTGGGTGCTGGTGGTTCACATCTGTAATTTGCTCCTTAGGAAGCTGAGATCTGAGGATCATGGTTCAAAGTTAGTCTGGGCAGGAACATGTCTATAAGACTGTTTTTTCCAGCTGGGCGCTGGTGGCTCACGCCTGTAATCCTAGCTACTCAGGAGGCTGAGATCTGAGGATTGCGGTTCAAAGCCAGCCTGGGCAGGAGAGACCGTGAGACTCCTATCTCCAATAA
>NW_012268461.1:7685-12463 GCF_000151885.1 Dipodomys ordii
AAAAAAAAAAAAAAAAGGACAGTGGCTCTAGAGGTAAGGAAATTATTCATAGTGTTGACCAGAAAACAGGTCAGCAGCGAATATCCAGACCAGCACCTAGGCACTGATGGTTTAACACTAGTGCTCAATCACTTTGAGCCTCAGACTTTGGGTTTTCTGGTAGATAACTGGAGGACTCATGGACTTTCTTGCCTCGGCTGGCTTTGAACTTTGATCCTTAGATCTCAGCCTCCTGAATAACTAGGAATACAGGCATGAGCCACCACACCTAGCAACCTGCTTGAATGCTTGCAGTCTGGGGCTGACTGGGTTTTGGGGGTCAGGGACTGGCAGGGCCATACCTGTGAGGAGCTGGCTGGTGTGCCCTCTAACTGCCACATGCGGAGTCTGCCTCACCCCAGGTTTGGTCCCCCTTTCCCTATGCAGGAGTCCTCTGTCCCGGGGCCTCCCCAAAGGGCAGCTGCTGGAGAGCCCCAGGAAGGAGCAGTGCAGGTCTCCGAAGTGACAGTGACACGAGTGACCATCCAGGTAGAAGTCCTGTTTCCCAGGATAGTAACTTCAGGGTCCTAGTGTAAAATGGAGGTGCTGGGCTCCCAGACATCTCAAGATGGCGACAACAGATCATTAAACTACGGCTAGGGCCCTTTTAAGTCTGTGACATGATCCTTCAGTTTGCAAAACATGCTGTGCCTCATTTCTGCCACCTACTGGCCACTTCTGGTCACCGCACCTGCCTGCCTTCAAAGAGAAGGAGTAGTTGGAGAAGCCAATGGTGGTTGACATTTGGTCCTGCTCCTCCTTCCTCAGAAGGAAAAACAGCCCAGGGGAACTTTCAGCCAGGGGATCACTGTGGCCTCAGCACCCCAGTAATGAAGATGGCACTTAGGTGTTGCCACACTGTGCGGTGGCCTCCCATGACTTTTCCTTCCCTCAAGGTACTCCTGATAGGTCTCAGTGTGATGACCCTGGCTGGGGGGCAGAACACGTGACCAAGACCCACTGACTTCACCATGGGTATGTGGGCCTTGTGGTCCATGTGTAATGAGGGGGATTTCTTTATGGCTGGGGGCTTCTGGGAAAGATGTTTACAAGCCCCCTGTGGACTCTTAAGATGTGTTATATGAGGTTTGATGTCTGTACCGCATAGTGGGCATGTTTTGCCTCCATGAGGACAATAGGCCTGAGACAAGCTGAAGAAGTAAGGGAAGAAAGGCAAAGGCAAGAAAACCACTGAAGGATGGTATGTGTGAGCTGCTGGATCAAGCCAGGCCTGAAGGACTGGACTTTGCACTGCTTTGAGCTAATAAATCCCATTCATCACTTAATTTGAACAACATCCTAATGAAAACCCCCAGATAGGACCTAGGACTAAAGACTTCCAAAGGCAGGGCTTCTATCTGGGTTCAGGTGGCTCATGCCACCTCTCAGGAGGAGGCTGAGATCTAGGGATCATGGTTCAAAGCCAGCCCAGGCAGGAAAGTCTGTGAGACTGTCATCTACAATTAACTACCACAAAAACTGGGAGTTTTGGAGTTGTGGCTCAAATGGTAAAATACCAGCCTTGAGTTAAAAAGCTAAGGGACAGGGCTGGGAAGGTGGCTCAATGGTAGAGTGCTTGCCTTGAATGCATGAGGCCCTGGGTTCAATTCATCAGTACCACATAAGGAAAAAGAAAAAAGCCGGAAGTGGCACTGTGGCTCTAGTGGTAGAGCACTAGCCTTGAGCTGAAGAGCTGAGGGACAGCGCCCAGGCCCAGAGTTCAGGCCCCACGACTGACCAAAAAAAAAAAAAATCTGTTTTCATGGTGTGAGAAAAAGTTTTTTCTACCAAACTGAGGTGCTTCTGCCCTTGAATATTGATATTTTTGGTTCTCATATTTCCTGAAATTATTTGATTTTTGACTATAATTGTTACTATTATCTGTGCTGCTTGTGTCCAGTAGCAACGTGAGGAATGTAAATTTTGTGTCAAAGGAGTTAATTACCAAGTGTAATGCTTGTTAGGAGAAATCCTTATCAATGGAAGTAGTAAAACCCAACTCTGCTCCCAGACAGCTATGATGGAAAAAACTGCAATAGGCCCCTTTCTAGCCTTGGTAATCAATTATACTTAGAATGTGAGCCTAATTCCTTGACAAAGAGGAAGGACAGTTGGGATTAAAGTCTAGCAAACAGCTCTGCCCCAAGCCTGGCTGTCTGGACATAGTTCTGAGATACCCTGGCTCCACAAGCCAAAGGAAACAAATGGGCAGTTTTCAACTCAAGCCCCAAAGAAACTCTTAGGATTTGGGTGCCAGCCTGGAACAAAAAAGCTAAGAGATAGCACCCAGGTTCTAGGTTCAAGCCCCTGTACTGGCACAAACAAAAATACCTCATGAATTTTACAATTACAAAGACTGAATACTATGGGCTGGGAAATTGGTTCAGTGGTAGAGTGCTTGCCTCACATGCTGAGGCCCTGGGTTTGATTCCTCAGCACCAATACACAAAAAAGCCAGAAGTGGTGCTGTGACTCAAGTGGTAGAGCACCAGCCTTGAGCTGAAGAGCTGAGGGACAGTGCCCAGGCTCAGAGTTCAAGTCCACGACTGACAAAAAAAATTCCATACTAAGCTGGGTACCAGCTTGCCTTGTAATTCTAGCTACTCAGAAGGCTGAGATCTGATGATCATGGCTCAAATTGGTAGAACACCAGTCTTTTTTTTTTTTTGGGTCCGGTCATGGGGCCTGAACTCTGGGCCTGGGCGCTGTCCCTCAGCTCTTCAGCTCAAGGCTAGCACTCTACCACTTGAGCCACAGTGCCACTTCCGGCTTTTTTCTCTTTGCTTATGTGGTGCTGAGGAATCGAACCCAGGGCCTCAGGCATGCAAGGCAAGCGCTCTACCACTGAGCCACCTTCCCAGCCCTATCTTGACACTTATGAGAAGCCACTGAATCCCTAAACTAGAAGAATATGGCTATGGTGGAGTAGATTAGACTAGCGGCAGAATTGCCTCATGAACTAGGCAGGTAAGGGTGAAGGCTTGAAGTAAAAGGGAAGCGGTAGAAAAGTAGAGGTCTTACTCCAAAGATATTTGGACCTGAGGAAACCTGGCTGTGGGAATGGACTAGTGAGTGATGTGGTCCGAATGTTAGTGCCCCCCACAATTCATGTGCTGAAACATGAACCC
The DNA here is from genome assembly GCF_000151885.1 of Dipodomys ordii. Taxonomy (NCBI): domain Eukaryota; kingdom Metazoa; phylum Chordata; class Mammalia; order Rodentia; family Heteromyidae; genus Dipodomys; species Dipodomys ordii. Next base: position 10,853 of record NW_012268461.1, read on the forward strand.
CTATCAACAGTGTAAGGGGTAAGGCCATTAGGAGACCAGGGCCCTTGCAGAAGAGGCCTGAGGCAAGCAGTTGGCTCATTGGGTGAAGCATCCTCTCTAAGGACTGGCCCTCACATATACCGTGACCTTGGATTTTCTTTTTTTTTCTTTTTCTTTTTTTTTTGGTTGGCCGTGGGGCTTGAACTCTGGGCCTGGGCGCTGTCCCTCAACTCTTCAGCTCAAGGCGAGCGCTCTACCACTTGAGCTACAACGCCACTTCCGGTTTTCTGGTAGTTATTGGAGATAGGAGTCTCACGGTCTCTCATTCCCGGGCTGGCTTTGAACTGAGATCTTCAGATCTCAGCCTCCTGAGTAGCTAGGATTACAGGCGTGAGCCACCAGCGCCCGGCTGACCTTGGATTTTCTAGGCCCCAGAACTGTGCGCAATAAATTTCTGTTGTACCCACTTTAAGGTACTTTGTCATAACAGTCTGAATGGACTAAGTCCATCCCCGGGCTTTCATCCAGGAAAGCTGATAGCAGTGTGTTATTGGAGCCCAAGATACTCTGAATGAGGAAGAAGAGCTTTGACAGGCCTCTGGGTTAGACAGGAAGAAAGGGGCTACAGGAGGCTATGATTTGTGTGCCATCAGATGGCAGAGAAGCCACTGCAAAGGAGTTGTAGCTGCCCCTCAGGGGAGGAGCAACAGGTGGGGGTATATCCAGATGGTATACACAGGTAGAAAGGGGTAACCCAGGGTGAGAACACTGAGGGAGGAGAAAGGAAGAAGTCAGGCCAGGAGGAGCAAGAGGGAGGCTGAGAGGCCACACACTGAAGGGAACAGTGATAAGATCTACAAAGTGTCCTTTGGGGTAGCAACAAGAAGCGGATGTTGGCGCTGACTATGATAGTGCATTCCAGTAATCCAGAACTCCTGAGCTTGACATAGAAAGATGCATTTAAGGCCAGCCAACGGGGGGGGGGGGGTGTTTACACAATGACATTGTGAGTTCAAAGCTTTCTGGGCTACATTAATTAGACACTGCAAAGCGGCCTTATGTGAAGATGGCATAAGGAATCCCAAAACTGTTGACTGATAGGGGGACAGGATGAGGAAAGAGCAATAGAGAGGAGGTTATTCTGCCCAAACTATAATATATGCATGTCTGAAATACCACTCTGAACCCCCTTGGTAAAATTAGTATATACTTAAAAAAAAAAAAGACAGGAAAGTACCACAGGCGCTGGAGTGTGTGTGTGGAGGGTATTCGTGGGAGGAAGTAGGGAAAACAGGTAGATGAGAATAGATGTGGTTGAATGAAAATGGCTAGAGCCTGGCTGAGGTGGTGAAGCCCTGACAGGGCCAACTGGGGAACGCACCGCTGCCTTTGCTCAGCTACACCTGGAACTTACTTTCCTGGATGCTGGCTGAGTCTGGCCCAGTGCTCAGACCCTGGTGGCTGGACAATCCGACTGGATGGCCTTCCATAAGGTTCTGGGCTTTTATGTATTTTTTGGGTCCGGTCTTGGGGCCTGAACTCTGGGCCTGGGCGCTGTCCCTCAGCTCTTCAGCTCAAGGCTAGGGCTCTACCACTTGAGCCACAGTGCCACTTCTGGCTTTTTTCTTTTTT
>NW_012268462.1:0-4139 GCF_000151885.1 Dipodomys ordii
AACTATGTCACAGTATTGTGAAACATATGCAGTCACTTAATCTCAATAAGGAAATATTTGGAAACAAGTATTAATTTGACATAAATTTGTTCAATGACTACTGTGTACTGTGTACAGTGATGAGGACTACCACAAGTCTATATGAGGGTCCCCAAGAAGTGACCCCATCTTGACAGCCATGTCAGAAGTGCAGGAGGTGACAATGTAATGTTGTCAATATCCCCAAGTCTTAATTGCCTTGTCTGTAATGAAGTTCATGAGGAAACAGACATGATTATTGAGAAGGAAATCTCAAATTGATACTTAAAACACACATAACTTTAGGTTTGATTGGGAAAATGTACCAAATTATGCATATAAAGATGTTTACAATATTGTTTTATTACAGAAAAACTGTACATAATCCAAAATGGCTATCACTAGTGATTAGTTAAAAATTATACTTGACCCATGCCATGGTCTACAAAGAGCTGCCTAAAAAGATGATTCCTAGTTCTAAAAGAGGGAAAAGTTCCAATTATGAAAACATGTACTATGTATGTGTATATATATATATATATACATGTGTACAGATATGTGTGTATACATATACACAGAAGCATATGCCTGTATACATATATAATATCTCTATATATAATATACCTATAATCCTTGAGGGGGTACAAAAATAACCACTCAGGACTTACATATTAATATTAAATAATTTCTTTTTTCTTATTTTATATTTTTTCTCAATAATGAATGTGTATATCCCTTGTTTGACTGAAATGTCATTTCGAAATTGATACAATGAGCTGGGTGCCAGTGGATCACTCCTGTAATCCTATATACTCAGGAGTCTGAGATCTGAGGATTACAGTTCAGAGCCAGCATGGACAGGAAAGTCCATGAGACTCTTATCTCCAATAAACCACCCAAAAAGTTGGAACTGGAGTTGTGGCTCAAGTGGTAGAGTGCTAGCTTTGAGTAGCAGTCTAGGCTACTCAGGCCCTGAGATCAAGCCCAAGGACCGGCATCAAAACACACACACACACACACACACACACACACACACACACACACACACAAATTAAGACATTTCTCTGTAGGTAGACTCTCAGTAATGTCTTGGGGTGGGGTAGGGTACTGGAGTTTGAACTCAGGGCCTTATGCTGTACAGCTTTGAGCCATTTACCCTAGACCAGAAATTATCCTTTGTGTTTAGAAACAAAGTTCACCTTAGCCAGTCTCACGCCTGTAATCCTAGCTACTCAGGAGGTTGAGATCTGAGGATCACGGTTCAAAGCCAGCCCAGGCAGAAAAGCCGTGAAACTCTTATTTCTAATAAACCACCAGAAAACCAGAAGTGGTGCTGTGGCTCAAGCGGTAGAGAGCTTGCCTTGAGCTGAAGAGCTCAGGGACAGCTCCCAGGCTCAGTTCAAGCCCTACAACCAACAACAACAACAACAAGAAGTGTGATGATCTGTTTGGGTTTGAAGTAATGTTCTGGTAGCCATGATTAACTTTGTTTACAACTTCTCTTGCTCCTTTGTTCCAATCAAAGCATGGAAGGCAGAGTTCAGAGTTCAGACAGTTGTTCATTTTCCCTCCCAGGAAACTTGTTTAAATCATTCACACATTAGTGTTGCTTCCCCAAGTAGGTTGTAAGAAAAATTATTTTGTTAAGGAAAAGAAAATAGTAGAGTGTATACACTTCTATACAACTGCCATGTAGAATGCATGGTGATAATTCCAACAGCTGTAGAATAAAAAGTTTATGTATATATGTGTTTGTGTGTATGTATGTGTGTACATATGTGTGCTACTACTGGGACTTGAACTCAGGATCTGAATGCCATCCCTTAGCCTTTTTGCACAAAGCTGAAACTCTACCACTTGAAGCTTCTGGCTTTTGGGTGGTTAATTGTAAATAAGAGTCTCATGATCTTTCTTCCTGGGCTGGTTTTGAACTACAATTTTCACATCTCAGGCTCTATAGTAGCTAGGGTTATAGGTATAATTAATCGGTGCCTCACTTTGAAGAGCTGTAGAATAAATTGAGTTTTTTGTTTGTTTGTTTGTTTTTTATGCTCATAGGGCCTGAACTCTGGGCCTGGGTGTTGTCCCTCAGCTCTTCAGCTCAAGGCTAGCACTCTACCACTTGAGCCACAGCACCACTTCTGCCTTTTTCTGTTTATGTGGTGCTGAGGAATCAAACCCAGGGCCTCATGCATGTGAGCCACCTTCCCAGCCCCTAAATTGAGATTTTTTTTAAAGGGGAAATTATCATTGAAAACATGACACTTGTGACAGCAGGTGTAGCTCAATGCTAGACAATTGCCTGGCATGCATAGAGCCCTGGATTTTATCCTAGCAGTGACAAAAAAAAGTATCAAATAACAGTCATATCTAAAGAGACTGACTTTTTTCCTTTGTGCCAGTCCTTGGCCTTGAACTCAAGGCCTGGCCACTGTCCCTGAGCTCTTTTTTTTTTGGGGGGGGGTCCGGTTGTGGGGCCTGAACTCTGGGCCTGGGCGCTGTCCCTCAGCTCTTCAGCTCAAGGCTAGCGCTCTATCAGTTGAGCCACAGCGCCACTTCCGGCTTTTTTCTTTTTTTTGCTTATGTGGTGCTGAGGAATCAAACCCAGGGCCTCATGCATGTGAGCCACCTTCCCAGCCCCTAAATTGAGATTTTTTTTAAAGGGGAAATTATCATTGAAAACATGACACTTGTGACAGCAGGTGTAGCTCAATGCTAGACAATTGCCTGGCATGCATAGAGCCCTGGATTTTATCCTAGCAGTGACAAAAAAAGTATCAAATAATAGTCATATCTAAAGAAACTGACTTTTTTCCTTTGTGCCAGTCCTTGGCCTTGAACTCAAGGCCTGGCCACTGTCCCTGAGCTCTTTTTTTTTTGGGGGGGGGTCCGGTTGTGGGGCCTGAACTCTGGGCCTGGGCGCTGTCCCTCAGCTCTTCAGCTCAAGGCTAGCTCTCTACCACTTGAGCCACTGCACCACTTCTGGTTTTCTGAGTGGTTTATTGGAGATAAGGCTCTCAAGGACTTTCCTGCCCAGGCTGGCTTTGAACCGCGATCCTCAGATCTCAGCCTCCTGAGTAGCTAGGATTACAGGCCTGAGCCACCGGCACCCAGCTATTACACATTTCTGTTCAGTAGCCTCTGAAAGATAAAGTATTTCTATGTGGTCAGCTTGTTTGTCCTTTGTCTTTTTTCATAGAGAATTACTTCCTTAGAAATTTATTAACATATTCAAAATATTTACCTTAGAACTCAGGTCATTTACGTAAGGGAATTATTCATTGTAAGGAAGTGGTCTGCTGTATTTGCTGGGCTGCTTGGTAAAGCCTAAAATGATTACATGTTGTGGAGGAACATGCCACAAACATATTTCCCTTCCCAGGTGCCGGCATTTCCACCACCAGCATCAGGGAGAATACTTGTCAGAGCGGATGCCTGCATCTAGAGGCTCTAAAGTTTGCGCAGCTGCATCTAGTTCTCTTTGGATAGTAACTTTACATCTCTTTTCAGAGATAAAAATCTTCAGCTGATAGGTTTTGTGTGTGTGTGTGTGTTTGTACTAGGTCTTGAACTCAGATCATAGCTGCGATCCCTTAGCTTTTCCACTCAAGGCTGGCATTCTACCACTTGAGCCCCAGCTCCACTTTTGGTATTTTGGTGGTTAATTGGAGATAATCTTGCAGGCTTTCCTGCCTGGGATTGACTTCAGTCTATGACCTTCAGATCTCAGGGTTTTGAGTAGCTAAGATTATAGGCATGAGCCACCAGCTGGTCAATTTTAAGAGCTTTCTTTCTTTCTTTCTCCCTTTCTTTCTTTCCTTCTTTTCCTTCCTTCCTTCCTTCCTTTTTTTCTTTCTTTCTTTCTTTCCTTCTTTTCCTTCCTTCTTTCCTTCTTTTCCTTCCTTCCTTCCTTTCTTCCTTCCTTTCTTTCTCTTTCTTTCTTTCTCCCTTTCTTTCTTTCTTTCTTTCTTTCTTTCTTTCTTTCTTTCTTTCTTTCTTTCTTTCTTTCTTTCTTTCTCTTTCTTTCTTTCTTTCTTTCTCTTTCTTTCTTTCTTTCTTTCTTTCTTTCTTTCTTTCTTTCTTTCTTTCTTTCTTTCTTTCTTTCTTTCTTTCTTTCTTTC
>NW_012268462.1:4444-4905 GCF_000151885.1 Dipodomys ordii
TTTCTTTCTTTCTTTCTTTCTTTCTTTCTTTCTTTCTTTCTTTCTTTCTTTCTTTCTTTCTTTCTTTCTTTCTTTCTTTCTCTTGTCCACATACCCTAAACACTTCTAAGTCTACATTGGAAGAATTAACAGCTGGGAGTATAGTTCAGTGGTAGGGCACTTGCCTAGCATATATGAGGCCCTGGGTTTGACTCCCACTGAAAATAATAGAGAGCTTTGAAACACAGTGTGTATACTGTGCTTCGTCAGTTGCCACTTATTGAATAGAGGATAAAAAATGTAGCCAGCCTCCTACCTGCTAAACCTTGGTGCTTGGCATCAATACAGTGAGAAAGGAGTCTTAGACACTTGAAAGTCCTCACATGTATGTGGCTACATGTGAAGAACACAACATCTCTGATGCTTTGTGGGTAAATCCACTTAATATTTCAAACTGTGGAACTGAAAGTTGGTTGGGTTTG
>NW_012268462.1:7447-7788 GCF_000151885.1 Dipodomys ordii
ATGACCAGCACTCTTATCACTTGAGCCACAGTGCCAATTTTGGCTTTTTCTGAGTAGTTTATTGGAGATATGAGCCTCATGGACTTTCCTGCCAGGGAGGCTTTGGACCTCATTCCTCAGATCTCAGCCTCCAGTATAGCTAGGATTACAGGCATGAGTCACTGGTGTCTGGCTTCTCTCTTCTAACAGTCTTTTCTTCAAACTAGTCAGCATTAATTGATTTTTCCATTCAGCACACACACACATACACACACACACACACACACACACACACACACACAGAGGTGTTTGGTGTGGGTCATTTTCGTCAGTTTCTGAAGACCTCTTAATGTAAGTACAAC
>NW_012268463.1:0-428 GCF_000151885.1 Dipodomys ordii
GGTGCTGAGGAATCAAACCCAGGGCCTCAGGCATGCAAGGCACGCGCTCTACCACTGAGCCATCTTCCCAGCCCCGGAAGGATACATTCTTACCTGGAAACTCTAAGAATAACAGCAGATGTAGTTAAAGCAAAGACAAAGCACCTAGCTTTGCATAACTTAAAGCCAGACCCCCTGCCTTTACCCTATAAATAGCCAACAGCCAAAGGAGCTGTGTGTCTCTCTGGGTATCTCCTTGTCTGTGTCTATGTCTGTGTCTTTGTGTCCTTATGAGAGCACCCACACTCTACTAGAATGTGCCCCTGCCCTTCTGCTTTTTTGTCTGTCTGTTTTCTTGCTTGTTTACTTAATAAAGCTCTGCCAAGTTTTCTTACCATTGTGACTTGTCCAGAAATTCTTATTCTGCGATTGAAGTCAAGAACCCTAAG
>NW_012268463.1:11068-12205 GCF_000151885.1 Dipodomys ordii
ACCCACCAAAAGAAAGATTCATAGCAATTAAGGGATTTTCCTATAACAGTTCTTTAATGACAGGCCTAGAAACAGGCCTCTCACCAGCCAATACTAAAACTTCTGTCTTCATCACCTTCCCTTTGTACTTGAACTTGCCATATCCCAACCTCTAAGCAGCCCACCTCTTCCTCCTAGGTCCTATAGTGGGTTGGAGGGTGGCCAGCCTCATCTATGACCCTTTCACTCTTTCTATCTGGGAGAATGCTGGGCAAAGAACAGCCTTAGTGTTGCAAGACACTTGGCAATCAGCAGCAACTGACCCCTATGCCCTGACTAATGTGCAGGAGGAAGGTGCTCAGGCTGGGAACGAAAAGCTATTCATGTCTCCCATTCGCTCCCCACTAGGATGTTCTGTGCTGACACTTCAGTCTGTGAATGTGCTGCGAAAGTATCTCTCCTTCCTTGACCTGCCCTGGTCCCTGCTGAGCACTCAGGATGTCCTGTTCGTGCTGACCAGTGAAGAAGTGGCACAGGCCAAGGTGAGGATTGTGAATTCCTAAATACGTGCACTCTGAACTAGACCCTATTGTTCCTCAAAGCCTTGCCTGTAGAGGCCCTCACTGAAGACCTTCCAAAAAGAGAGCTCAGTATCTGCCCCAAAATGTAAAGATTAGACGAGAGACCTTGTCTTGAGATAGATTTTCGAACACTTTGACTTTATTTCTCTAACTACCAAATTTTAAAGTAAATGACACCATGCTCATTTGTAGAAAATCTAGAATTCATAAAAAAATCAGTAAAATAAAAATAAGAGCCAGTCAGAGTAATGCTTGCCTGTAATCTCAGCTTCATGGGAGTCTGAGGTAGGAAGCTAACAAGTTTAAGGCCAGCCTAAGCCACTTAGTGAGACTCTCAAAAAGTAAAAAATTGCGGGGCACTGATGGATCATGCCTGTAATCCTAGCTATTCAGGCTCAGCCTCCTGAGATCTGAGGATCAAGGTTCAGTCTAGGCAAGAAAGTCTGTGAGACTCTTTTTTTTTTTTTTTGGTCCAGTTGTGGGGCCTGAACTCTGGGCCTGGGCGCTGTCCCTCAGCTCTTCAGCTCAAGGCTAGTGCTCCACCACTTGAGCCACAGCGCCACTTCCGGCTTTTTTC
>NW_012268463.1:17415-17833 GCF_000151885.1 Dipodomys ordii
AATTTGCATAAGGAGAATGTCAAACACCTAGCACAGAGCTTAGACAGGCTGCTATGATGATAAATGAATGTAAAGGTGCCCTAAAAACACTTCACAGACTACTGAGAGAGACTAGCCTTGAGCCCAAAAGCTCAGAGACAGCACCCAGGTCCTGAGTACAAGCCTGACAATTTACCAAAAATTAAAGTAAACTTACCAAAAATTAAAAATAAAATAAAAAACAGATATTCTATGACCTAAGGAAGTGTTTAGATTACCATGTTGTTACATATACTAGAAAAATCCAGTGATACAATCTCATTCTATAATGAGGAAAAAGGTTCACATATAGTAAAAATTTTAAAGCAGATTAGAAATGGCACAGTGCTATTTTGTGTTGTGAGTTGCTGTTAACACACACAAGTAGATGATTAAAGTG
>NW_012268464.1:0-4105 GCF_000151885.1 Dipodomys ordii
CCGGGGACCATGGGCTCCAGGATCAAGTGAGTGCGGCTGAGCGCGGGGAGGCGAGGCCGGGCCAGGGCTGCAGGCCGCGGGCCGCGCGGGGGACTTGTTGCTGGGACCAGAGGGGCGCCCCGCGTGCCGGCGTCACGCGGGGAGGGGGACGGTTGCCATGGTAATGCGGGGAGGCGCGGAGCGCGCGAGGTGGAGGGGCGCGGGTGGTCAGGTGTCCCCTCCTCACCTGAGGGCGGGATTAGCTGAGGTTACTTGACGCCCCCCCCCAGGTTTACCGAGAGCCCCAGAAAATGGTCAGGCAACTGTTGAGAGGGGGAGTGGGAAACCTCCGGAAGCAAGTCCTCTGATGGGTGTGTTTGGGTCGCCTCTTTCCTCCCTTCCACCCCCCACCCCGCGGGGTTTGGTAGGTCTTGAGAGGTTGCAGCCTGGCTGTTTGAGGCCTGTGGCCGAAGCAGAAGTGGTATGGTGCTCTGGCGGAGAGGAGGACGTGGAGGGCCGGGGTGGGGGGGAGGTGAGGGCGGGAGGCTGGATGGCCTGAGGAGAGGCCCTGCCTTCTCTCTCCTCTTTCCCCCTCTTATCTGAGAGTCTCCACACAGACTCTGAAGGAAGATACCTCTTGTGTGGTAACTGAGCACCTGATTTTGATAAGTCTTTGGTGGCTTTGTAATCCTTCATTCATTCTTTTTCAATCCCGGGTGGGGACTTAGTTTTCTGTGTGTGGGGTGGGGGGAGGGCAATCGTTGGCACTTGTAACTTCAGAACTTAGCGAAACATTGTTGCCCTCCTTCGGGGCTGAGAAGTTGACTTTGGAAAGTGCAACTTTTGTGTGGTCCAACTTGGGTGTGTTGCTTTGGACTCTAATCTCCCTTCTCAGCCAAGTTTTCTACTGACCTCTCCCTTCCTCAGCCCCAGATCTTGAGATTCTTTATCTCTGATCTCTAACAAATGTTCACTTTTTCTCTGTGAGTAATGAAATTATTTTAGGGCATTTAAAAACAGAGTTGACGCTGCAGAGGCTTTCGATATAACAACCTTCCCAGGATACTTTAACCCTTCTTATAGGAAAGACTGTGGAATGTGTTTATTTCAGCATTCTGAGAATTGTACTAGGGAAGTTTAAAAAAAGAGGTGCCTCAAGGTCAAAACCTAATAATTATTCAAACATTGCATCTTGTGTTCAGGTGATGCCATGTAGTGTGACCCTTGCCCAGCCTTGCATTCCCCTGAGTGGTTAACCTTCTCATTTACAAAATGTGTAATATGTGTTGCCCTAAGACATCTGCTAAATGAAATTAGGAAACTTTGCTTATGGAAATGAATATGCAAATGTTAATAAGCTGTGTTCTTGTGAAAATGAGGTGGGGGAGGGGAGTTAGAAGCATATTCCACACAAGAACGTGATGTGATAGCAAGGTAAAAGCTATGGTTTGTAAAGTAATGACATTAGAAGGTCACTCCCAAGTTTAAGTCCTGCTTCCAAGTAAGAGCTGTAAACTTGGAAACTTGGAAATACTTCCCAAAAACTAGTCATAGAGAAAGTGTGAGGATACCCATCTTAACTGAAAAGTTCAGGAACTTGCCTGATGGGAAGCAGCTAGTATTATAACAGATCAGCATTAAAACTCTACCAGAAAGCAGAAGTTTGTGACTAGCTGTCAGATTTCCTCTCTTGCTCTCCACGGTATCAGATTGACAAATACACTTTTCAAGTATGGTTTGTAGAACCCATCACAGTAGTATCTGAGCCCTTGGGTGAGGGAATTTTCTTTTTCTTTTTTTTTTTGGGTCCGATCCTGGGGCTGGAACTCTGGGCCTGGGCGCTGTCCCTCAGCTCTTCAGCTCAAGGCTAGCGCTCTATCACTTGAGCCATAACACCACTTCTGGCTTTTTTCTTTTTGCTTATGTGGTGTTGAGGAATTGAACCCAGGGCCTCAGGCATACAAGGCAAGCGCTCTACCACTGAGTCACCTTCTCAGCCCCCTGGGTGAGGGAGTTTTCTACAGCATGAAATTGTAGTAAACATGAAACTAGTATGAAGAATGGCCTTACTGATCTTATAAGTAGACCACTCTGTGGTAGAAACTTAGGCTTGAGAAATATGTTAGCCTGTAAAGCTGAAAAAATATGAAAGGAGAAGGTATGAAAAGTAGTAGTGATTTATAGTGACTGTTGATTATGTAACATTTGCCTGTAGTTAGAAATAGGGATGGACAGTTGGTGAGGAAATTACTTAGGCCCACCCTGCTTCATTAGAGAAAACTGAGCTTTGGCAACTACTGGAAATTCCATCCTGGTAGGACAGAACAGACATTAGCTGAAGATGTATACCTGGTTGAGGTAGAAGATATATGTGCACGATGTATGTATGTATGTGTGCAAGATATGTATGGAGGATGAAGCAGGGGTGGAAGCCAGATAGTTCACTGTTATCCAAGCAGTAGAGCACTGTCCATTTTCTCTTGCTTATCTTGGATGCCATGTGGCATTACTGGGACATGTTGAATCAGATTTGGGTTCAAATTCCAGCTCTTTCTCATGCTAACTATAAAAATTGTGCAGGCTACATCTGTCAGTTTGGGTTTCCCTCAGGGGATTGGGGGGGCTGTCTGCTTTATCTAGGTTGCAGGATTATTATGAGTAGTAAAGACAGTAGCAACATGAATCCCAGGTCATATTAAAAATGAAGCAGTTGTTTGCTTTTATACCTTCTTATCAAAAGACTAAGAGCATCTGGTATATTGTTGCTAGAAATATCAGAGAAGTGGATGTTTCACTTAATGGAGGATAAAGCTTAATGATCAAGGAATTAAGACTGTTAAAGAGCAGGACTTAACATTATTGCATTATTAAAAATAAACATTCATTAAAACAATATTGTGTGTAATTGTGAAGCTGGTGTCTTTGGTGTGTATGACCAGTGGAAAAGCATGTGTGTGTTTCTAGGAATGGGTGGTGAGATTTTTTTTTTTTTACTTGATCAGACTTTCAAGCTAAGGCTGATTTCATACAATCTCTGTTAGGCACTATGGTAATGCTTCACATGAACTAGTTCATCAAACCCTCACAACTGTCCCATGGTGCTCTTAACCACATTTTTTTTCAAATCAGAGAATGGGACTCTATAAGCCTAAGTTAAGATACTGTCAGATGCTGTGAGTTTGTAAGCCTAAGGTCAGGAATCCTGTCTTGATGCCAGGTCCCCATTACCCTGGCACCCATCTGTACCTCCAGCCTAGGCCAGGTGTTCCTCATTGGCATTTCTGTGGTCCCTAATGTTGGGCACTATGACAGTGGTCATAGTGGGCATTGAGTTTGTATCTCAAACTCAGTGACTGGTGTATGATTGTTAGGATTGGAAATAAGTTTTCAACTCTAAGACTGAGTTCTTTGATTTTAATGTGCATAGTATTACAAGACCGATTATCTGTGAAAACTTTATTTGTGTTGGTCATGGGGCTTGAACTCTGCCTGGGCACTATCCCTGAGCCCTTTTTGCTCAAGGCTACTACTTTGAGCCATAGCACCACTCCAATTTTCTGGTGGTTAATTGGAAATGAGAATCTTATGGACTTTCCCGTTAGAGCTGGCTTTGAACCTCGACCCTCAGATTTCACCCTCCTGAGTAGCTAGAATTACAGATGTGAACTACTGGTGCCCTGCTTCTATTAAAACTCTGAAAAAGAGTTTTTGTATTTAAGTTTAAGCCATATTTTCCTGCTTTAGGCAGACTTCCCTTATTTTCACTAAAAAAAATTAGTTTATATGCTTTTTATTTGTTGGTTGTGGGGCTTGAACTCGGCTTGGGCGCTGTCCCTGCACTTTTCAGCTCAAGGTGAGCACTCTACTGCTTGAGCCGCAGCACCACTTCCAGTTTTCTAGTGGTTTATTGGAGATAAGAGTCTCACAGACTGGGCTGGGAAGGTGGCTCAGTGGTAAGAGCGCTTGCCTTGCATGCTCGAGGCCCTGGGTTCGATTCCTCAGCACCACATAAGCAAAAAGAAAAAAGCCGGAGTGGCGCTGTGGCTCAAGTGGTAGAGCGCTAGCCTTGAGCTGAAGAGCTGAGGGACATCGCCCAGGCCCAGAGTTCAGGCCCCACGACCGGACC
>NW_012268464.1:6670-8204 GCF_000151885.1 Dipodomys ordii
TTTTTTCTTTTTGCTTATGTGGTGCTGAGGAATCAAACCCAGGGCCTCAGGCATGCAAGGCAAGCGCTCTACCACTGAGCCACCTTCCCATCCCCCAGCCTTGGCTTCTTAACGTAGCTCTGCTCCAGTCTTTTTTTGGATTGCTCTTTAAAGATCCTATTAACAAAATGCATGGTAGGCTTGTTTCTTGTGGTTGGTTGTACAGTACATACATCACTGCTTTGTGATGAGGCTAGGTTGGGATGTGGTTTCCTCTTCTGGCCTTTTCTCTATAATGCCTTTTCTTTTTCTTCTTTCTAGCACAGTGCTTCCCTTGTAGCCCTCATGAGACTGTAGAGGGAGTTGGAGTGGTGGAATAAAAGTTCTTGGAGCCCTGCCTTTCATGACTTTTCTGAAAGACACATTGGTGCTGTCCTATCATTGTACTTCTTGGACATTGTGGTTGACTTGTAGAGGGTTGTACTGCTAATAGGAAAGTTGAAATGGAAGGTAAAACTTGGAAGTTTTGCTCTGGGAAAACTTGTTTGCATTCAGGCTCTTAAAACTGAGTTCTTGACTGGAATGCTGGTTACAATTTCAAAGGTTCAGTCATTTTTCTGGCCCTAGGGGAAGTAATCTCCAGACTTACAACATCCTTTTTGCTTAGAAGGACTGTTGGGGCATGGAAAGATAAGCAAGGGAGAAAAACAAAGAAAACAAAATAAAGTTGACCTTTTCTATTCTTACTGGAACTTATACCTGTTTGTTCTAAGTACAGTCATGTGCCCCATAAAGACATTTTTGCCAATGATGCATTAAATATACAACTGATGGTGGTCTCATAAGATTATATTGCTAGTGATGTCGTAGCCTTAGCTTAATAAATACTGTGATGCTCCTACAATCAAATTGCCTAATGATAATGTCCATTGTCAATATTTCTAGGAATGTTTCAATGTTAAGCAGTGCATGACTGTCTTTAGGACTTACAAATAAAAATAAAAAATGATTAAGCAGGGCACCAGTGGCTCATCCCTGTAATCTTAGCTACTCAGGAGGCTGAGATCTAAAGATCATGGTTCAAAGTTAGCCTGAGTAGGAAAGTCCACAAGACTTTTTTTTTTTTTTTTTTGGGTCCGGTCGTGGGCCTGAACTCTGGGCCTGGGCGTTGTCCCTCAGCAATTCAGCTCAAGGCTAGTGCTCTACCACTTGAGCCACAGCGCCACTTCCGGCTTTTTTCTTTTTGCTTATGTGGTGCTGAGGAATTGAACCCAGGGCCTCATGCATGCAAGGCAAGCACTCTACCACTGAGCCACCTTCCCAGCCCTCACAAGACACCCTCACAAGACTTTTTTTTTTGGGTCCAGTCATGGGACCTGAACTCTGGGCCTGGGCGCTGTCCCTCAGCTTTTCAGCTCAAGGCTAGTGCTCTACCACTTGAGCCACAGCACCACTTCTGCCTTTTTTCTTTTTGCTTATATGGTGCTGAGGAATCGAACCCAGGGCCTCAGGCATGCAAGGCAAGCACTCTACCACTGAGCCACCTTCCCAGCCC
>NW_012268465.1:0-5921 GCF_000151885.1 Dipodomys ordii
GGGGGGGTGGAAGGGGGAGTGATGTCAATAATCACCTGAATTTTCCCAGAATGAGACTGACTGCAAGATGGTTTTTGGTATAGTGAGTACCCTTCTGTGATCAGGTTTATATACAGATTGGAACTTTGCTGCCTACTTTCTCATTGCCATAGGCACAGAAAATAGATGAGCAGGGATGAAGAGGCCACTTGGAAAATCTATTTCTGTGAAATAAGCCAAATATTGCACAAAAAGGACATATCTGAGTGAAAAAAAATCAAGCTCCTTGAGAAAAAAGTTGCATGTTTTCTCTTTTTTTTTGGTGTTTATAGCTGAGTAGTATTTTTTTAATTGTGTAAACACTGTACAGAGGGGGTTACAATTACATGGGCAAGGTAATGAGTACATTTCTTATCAAGCACTGTTGCCTCCTCCTTTGTTTCCCCTTCCCATCCCTTCCCATCCTCCCCTCCACGCACCCCCTCCCCTCCAAATCCCCCCACTCCCGGCCAAAGTTGTAAAGTTCATTTTTCGACATCTCTGGGTCCACCTGTATCCCTATTTAAACAATTTGTTTTCTCTTATATTTATATATATTCTCTTACATTTATAAATTATAAATATAAACTATAGTCATATGCATATATATAAACATAAATATATTGCCTAAAGTATGCTATTGACCAGGGAGGATTACAATGGTGCAACTCCTTCAAACAACAAAAGTATACCAGGAAACTGAAACATGTTTTTGGGAGGTAGGGGAGTCAAAGGGTAGAAGGGTAGATGAAAGGAGAGAGGAAGAATGAGTGTGTACAGCCAGAATATTTACTGTACATATGTGAACGTGGAAGCCGGTAACTTGAGGGGCTGGGTAGGGTTGGGAGAGACGGGGAGCATGATGAAAGGGGTGACATTGATCACAATGCACTGTACTAATAAACTGGCACATTAAATTGAAAGCTCTTTGTACAACTACTTAAAGATAATTTGAAAACTTAATTTTAAAAAGGACATATCTTTTCAAAACATGACTGCCTGCCTATGCAGTACTCACAAACCTTTGAAAGTACAGTTTTAAGGGTTAAAAATAGCATGTCCAAGGGGCTGGGAAGGTGGCTCAGTGTTAGCGCTTGCCTTGCACGCATGAGGCCCTGGGTTCAATTCCTCAGCACCACATAAGCAAAAAGGAAAAAGCTAGAAGTGGCGCTGTGGCTCAAGTGGTAGAGTGCTAGCCTTGAGCTGAAGAGCTGAGGGACAGCGCCCAGGCCCAGAGTTCAGGCCCCACGACCGGACCCAAAAAAAAAAAAAATAGCATGTCTGAGACTCACCTTCTGTGGCAAATACTCCAGATGGCACAATGTTTCCTCCATGTACTTTGAGTCTTTTGAAAGTCTTTCAAAAATGACGTTATCCTATAAAACAGGGAAACATTTCCCATGAAGTGTTTCACACTGGCCAACCCTTGAGCACATCTCCCATTTGGCATACTAAACATGGTTTTGTTTTGTAGGTGTTTATCTAATGTACATGAAAATACTTGACTGGGCAACTAAGAACAGAGTTCTTGGCTGGGCTCAGGCCTGCTCTTGAGCAATAAAATTGAGTATGGACATGTTCAACAAAACCTTTTCTGGTATGTATCTTAAAAGTCAAGTAAAAACAAATTGGGAAGGACCCTGGGGACCAGAAGAATAGTCAAGGACACAACAATGCCAGTGCTTGTATATATTTCCAAGATTCACCTCTGGAAGGGTATATGGGCTGGATATCACTATCTGAAATGCTTAGGATGACAATGTTTCAGATTTAGCTTTTTCTTCATATTTTAGGATATTTACATATATGATACTTCTCAGGGATGAGGCTCAAGTCTAAACACAAAACTCACCTATATTTCATAAGCACCTTATAACCATAGCCCAAGGTAAATTTAGATATATTTTTACTGTGTCTACATTTTGATTGTAATTCATCATATGAGGTTAGTTGTAGAATTTCCTGCTAATGTCACATCAATGGCTTGGTTTGGGGACACTTTTTTCACGTGTTCCCATATTGGGGCTGAAACTCAGGGCCTTATGCTCTTGCTTGACTTTTTTACCCAATCCTGGCACCCTACAACTTGAGCCACACCTTCAGCTTTCTGCTAGCTAACTGGAGATAACAGTCTCTCAAATTTGTCTGCCTGGGCTGGATTTGAACCTTGGTCTTCAGATCTCACCCTCCTGAGTAGCTAGACTGACAGGCGTGATCACAGCTCCTAGCTTATAAGCATTTTCTTGACATAGCCTCACGAAATAGTTTACCAATAATTTCCCTCTACTGATAAGACTACCATTTAACAGGATATTGTTTTACAAGTATAGTTCATAAGCAATGTTAAAGAGAACATTTTTGGGTTTGGTTATAAAAAGGGACACAGAACAAAAAGCCTGACCTGGGAAACTGATCAAATAAAGCAGTAAAAACACAGCCATACATATTCTCTCTCATACCTACAAACCAACTATAATTAAGAACAGGTAGCTGGGCCCTGATGGCTCATGCCTGTAATCCTAGCTACTCAGGAGGCTGAGATCTGAGGATCAGAGTTGGAAGTTAGCACAGGTGGAAGTCCATGAGACTCTTATACGAGCTAGAAGTGGAGCTGTGGTTCAAGTGGTAGAGTATCAGCCTTGAGTGTAAAAGCTCAGGCCCTGAGTTTTAAGCCCTAGCACCAGCAAAAGAAGAGGGTGGAAGAAAGGAAAAAAGAAAGAAAGAATGAATTGAATGAAAGAAAGAATGAGAAAGGAAGGAAGGAAGGAAGGAAGGAAGGAAGGAAGGAAGGAAGGAAGGAAGGAAGGAAGGAAGGAAGGAATAGCTATTAGAAAACATCTATCAGAGTAAAGAACATTATCACAGATAGCACAAATTATTTTACCTTTCCAGAGACTGAATACCATAGTTGTAAAGATTTTGCATGGCACCAAAGATTTTGTATGGCAAATCAAACTTCCATTTCTGAAACCAACTACTGGCTAAAGGCAAATTTTCCATCTTTACGTGCTGCCTTGTGCCAGCTATCCACAGTTAGCTTTATAATTGGCCTGCTGAAAAAGCTTCTCAACTTCAGGTAGCAATCAGGGTATAATGACAAAAGCACTAAAGCAAAGTGACATACTGACAAACTGCTGAGAGCTATCTGCTACAGGACAGACATCACAGGTACTTACAGCGCCTTTACAATAGAGCCGCAGTTGTCCTGATGGAGTTCGAACAATTACAGACATTCTTTTTCTGTCACTGTAAGAATTTTTTAAAATAAAAATAAAAAGTAATCACTGGTCTGTTATAAAAAACCATTTCTTCCAACTGAACATAAATCCAAACTTCCATTTTCATACAAACTTTTCATTTTGATTGCTACCTTTTGGTGGTAATCTTAGAAATGGCTAAGTTCCATTTCTCCAGACTTTTCCCCACAAAGTAGAATTCAATTATGTGCTTCTTTGTGCATGTGTGCTGGTACTAGGGCTTGAACTCAGGGCCCTGGCAATGTCCCTTAGTTTATTTGTTCAATACTGGTGTGCTACCACTTGAGCCACACCTCTACTTGTGGCTTTTTGCTAGTTCATTGGAGATAAGAGTCTCAGAGACTTTTTCTGCCTGAGTTGACTCTGAACCTCGATCCTTAGTTCTCAGCTTCCTGAGTAGCTAGTACTACAGGCATGAGCCACTAGAGCCCGGCTTAATTGTATAACTCTCTTTCCATTTATATCTAGTTGCCCTCCCACATAAATTCACTGCACAACGATTTTCAGGAGAGCTGAAAAATAAAAATTTTGAGCTTGGGCTAAATGCATCTAATTGCTAGTACTCTACAAGTATTCTTCTTAATTTTACAGCTCAAAAACATCAAGTAGCATACCCAGTAAGTGACAGTGGGAGATTCTGTGTACTTCAAAAGCTCCTCAATGTTGTTTGCTTTTAATTGGAATAGAAACAAGTGACTAAATCAAACTATCCTTAAACCATCACTAGAAGAGAATAGAGGTTTCTAGCACTGAACTTAAATACATTGTGTGTGTATGTGTGTGTACATGTGCACGTATGCGAGTACACACATATGTACACACGCACATGCACAAATCTTTAGGTTTGAATTCAGGACATGGGCACTGTCTCTGAGCTTCCTTTGCTCAAGGCCAGCTCTCTACCACTTGAGCCACAGCACTACTTTCAGCTTCTCTGGTCATTAAGTGGAGACAAGAGTTTACAGACTTTCCTGCCCAGGTTGGCTTCAAACTGTGAGTCTCAGATCTCAGTCTTCTAATTAGCTAACATTACAGGTGTGACCACCAGCGTCCACTGGGAATGTCTTTTAAAAAGTAATTATCAGAAGCAAGGTGCCTATGGATCCTGCTTATAATCCTAGCTATTGGAGAGTCTGAGACTTGAAGGATCATAGTTCCAAGCCAGTTGGACTTGGAGACACTATCTCCAAAATAAACAACAAAATACTAGACTGGAGGCATGGCTCAAGTGGTAGAGTGAGAGCCATGAGCAAGGCCCTGAGTTCAAGTCCAGATATTAGCACCCCCCCTCAAAAGAAAATCCTCATGTATCCACCAAGAGTCACCTGATTACATCTAAACTAACTTTCCACCTTTTCCTTTTCTGGACATTAACTGCTAATTTGTTAATGGAGCCATAAAGCAGCACAGTTTCCCAACAAGAAAGTTTTCAGGGACACAAAAAAATGGAAACATGTCTAATATGTCTGACACCTCCACACACAGGAACACAGCCACCCACCCCCACCTGAATGCTTGTTGTCATTAACCATCAACCCTGCCTCTCTAGTTGAACAGTCAAGCCAAAGGGCTGGCTTCTGACTCAGTTACATTCAAACTTACAATCCTAAAACTAACCACTAGGAAATGGAAAGCATTTCTTACCAGGGGATTTTAAAAAGTGATCTCTATCAAACAGGCCAGGCAATCATTTTTTGATCATTTTAGATCATTTAACAAAGGTGACTGAAACCCCATCTAATTTTAATAATAGGAAAAGATGTCTTTGCAATAGTAACCAAACCTTGTGCTAATATTGACAGTTCAATGTTCAAAAGAAAGAAAGGAACAAACATTAAAGATGTGATTTCTTGAGCTAGACACTAATGGTTCACATCTACAATCCTAGCTGCTCATGATGTTAAATTCTGAGGATACAAGTTTAAAGCCCTGGTAGACAAAACCCAGAGAGTCTTATTTCCAATTAACCAGCAAAAAGCCAGAAATGGAGATTTGGCTCAAGTGGTAGCGTGCCAGTTGGGAGAGAAAAAACTAAGTGAGAGCCTGAGATCCTGAAGATCAAGCCCCAGTATTGATACAAAAAAAAGCTCAAAAAAGAGGTGAATTAAAAAAATAAATAAATCGGGTGGGGGTGGGAGGGAATATGGGAAGGGATGGGAAGAGGAAACAAAGAGGAGGCAAAAAAATGCTTGATAAGAAATATACTTGTTATCTTGCTCACGTAATCGTAACTCCTCTGTACGGTATTCTTACAATAAAAATAAATAAATAAATAGAAATTTTTAAGAAAAACAAAAGAAGCTAACAAATATCCCCACGTCTTAAAGAAAGAAACTTCACTGGAGAGGAATATTTCCACTTAGATACAGGAGAATAGCCCTGTATACAGGACCAGGTCTCTGGTGAAAACAAATTGATCTGACCCAGCGCTCAGATGGAGCCATAACCTCATGGGATCTGGGCAGCACCAATGAAAACAATGCTGTCATCACTTTCTCTAAACTGAGCCCACACATCTGCAGCTGCTGAGGCGAGACCACCACACTCTGGACAATTTAGGGAAAAAAAGAGAAGTGATATCGTCCAAAAAGAAATGTACTCTCATTGGGGGGTGGGGGAGGTGGAGGATGGGAAGGGGAAACAAAG
>NW_012268465.1:15159-15523 GCF_000151885.1 Dipodomys ordii
TCGTTTTGGACATGACAACTTGTACTTCTCATTGTTGCAACAGGTCCACCTGTATCGTTAAACAACTGGTTTTTCCCCATCTCCTCAACAAGTTATACTGACATCAAATATAGTGAAAGCAGGGGTTATACTGTGGGGGAGGGACATACAAAGCAACAAAGAGATAATCTTATGAATGCATTAGAAACACATGCATGAAAGGAAAAAAAGCATTAAAATACATATCTAAGCATTCATTTTCCTGACATCACATTATCTGACCTTTTCTGCTTGATCATACATATACTAGATATTGCAAATAAGGGAAACCATGGGACCTATGTTTCTTTGGGCCTGGCTTACTTCACTTAATATAATTTTTTCC
>NW_012268466.1:0-4361 GCF_000151885.1 Dipodomys ordii
AAAAAAAAAAAGCCAGAAGTGGCGCTGTGGCTCAAGTGGTAGAATGCTAGCCTTGAGCTGAAGAGCTGAGAGACAGTGCCTAGGCCCAGAGTTCAGGCCCCACGACCGAAGAGTCTCATGGACTTTTCTGTCCAGAATGGCTTTGAACCTCAATCCTCAGATCTCAGCCTGCTGAGTAGCTAGGATTATAGTACAGGCATGAGCCACCAGCGCCTGGCCTTGAGCTATTTTTGTTCATGGCTAGTGCTCTACCTCTTGAGCCACAGCTTCACTTCTGTTTATGTATGTGTATATGATTAACTGAAGATAAGAGAATAACAGGGGCTGGGAAGGTGGCTCAGTGGGAGAGCGCTTGCCTTGCATGCTCAAGACCCTGGGTTCGATTCCTCAGCACCACATAAGCAAACAGAAAAAAGCCGGAAGTGGCACTGTGGCTCAAGTGGTAGAGCGCTAGCCTTGAGCTGAAGAGCTGAGGGACAGCGCCCAGGCCCAGAGTTCAGGCCCCACGACCGAAAAGAAAAGACATGGCAAAGTCATTTATGGCTGATGAGGGAACAATGTGGGGGAACCGGCAGGTCTTACCTACAATCCTAGATACCTCAGAGTGGACAGGAACAGGAGATGATAGCTAAATTTATACTCTTCATCACACAGTTTCCTTTATTACATGTGAACAAACACCTGCCTGGCCAAAGAAACTTCCTGCCTTGGGGTTGAGGGGGGAAGCAGCGTGCTTATCAGAAGGCAGATCCTAGATGGTCTATCTACTTCATGGTAACTTATTTCTGGGCCTGTTGGAGTAAGGTGGGGAGACTCACCGGCTGGGGTTTCTCTACCACACAGCAGCCCAGCTTATGCCAAAATTCACTCATATTCCCTGATGGTTCCAGCTTCACTCCTCTGCCAGAGGCCCCAGAGGGCACTTGCTCTGGTGCCTTGGCCACCCACTCCTTGTTTTCGTCCCGTTAAGGGCACCCTGGGTTCACTTGGCTGGATGGGTGTGGACAGGGTGAACTCCTCAGGCTAAGCAATGAAGGTCAGGGTCTCAGAATCCAGAAGACAAACAGGGCCGGGGAAGGGCGGGCAGGCAGGAGCAAGGCTGTCTTCCTCAGATTTAGAATCCTGGATTAGCAGAAATAAAGGAGGAAAAAAAGGTAATGAAAAACATAGCCCACCCCCCCCCAACAATCCCCCAGAAACTGTCTGATGTCCCTATCTTCCCAATTACACTTAGGACATACTCCACCCCAACAGCAATCTTTAATTGTAGGAAGCTAGCTGGGGGTTGGAGGCTCACACCTGTAATCATTGCTATTCTGGAGACTGAGATCTGAGAATCACTGTTCAAAGCCAGCCTATGCATAAAAATACTCGACTCTATCACCAATTAACCAATAAAAAGCTGGTCTGAAGGCATGGATCAAGTGGTAGAATAGCAGCCAAGCCCCAAGTTCATCAAAGCCCTGAGTTCAAACCTGAACCCTGAGTTAAAAAAAAAAAAAAAAGGGCCGGGCACAAGTGGCTCACGCCTGTAATCCTAGCTACTCAGGAGGCTGAGATCTGAGGATCACGGTTCAAAGCCAGCCTGGGCAAGAAAGTCTATGAGACTCTTATCTCCAATAAACCACTAGAAAACTGAAAGTGGCGCTATGGCTCCAGCGGTAGAGCGCTCGCCTTAAGCTGAACAGCTTGAGCTGAAGAGTGCAAGGACAGCACCCAAGCCCGGAGTTCAAGCCCCATGACTGACCAAAAAAGAAAAAAAAGGGTTGGGAAGGTGGCTCAGTGGTAGAGCGCTTGTCTTACATGCATGAGGCCCTGGGTTCGATTCCTCAGCACCACATAAGCAAAAAGAAAAAAGCCGGAAGTTGCGCTGTGGCTCAAGTGGTAGAGCGCTAGCCTTGAGCTGAAGAACCGAGGGACAGCGCCCAGGCCCAGAGTTCAGGCTCCACGACCAGACCCTCCCCCCCAAAAAAAAAGGGAGAGAGCAGGGCACCAGTGTCTCATACTACTCAGGAAGTTGAGATCTAAGGATTATGGTTCAAAGTCAGCCCAGGCAGGAAAGGCCAGGAGACTCATCTCCAATAAACCACTCAGAAAACTGGAAGTGGCCCTGTGGCTCAAGTAGTACAGTGCTTGCCTTGAGCTGGAAAGCTGAGGAACATCGCCCAGGCCCAGAGTTCAAGCCCCAAGACCAACAAAAAAAAAAAGAGGGGGGGGCTGGGAAGGTGGCTCAGTGGTAGAGCGCTTGCCTGGCATGCCTGAGGCCCTGGGTTCGATTCCTCAGCACCACATAAGCAGAAAAAGCTGGAAGTGGCGCTGTGGCTCAAGTGGTAGAGCGCTAGCCTTGAGCAGAGAAACAGCACCCACGCCCAGAGTTCAAGCCCCACCACCAACCAAAACCAAAAACAAAAACCAAATACCTCACCGTTTGACTCTCCAAGAAAGCAATGGACCCCAAAGGGTTAAGGAGCAGTATGTTGGCACCAAGAAAGGAAAGAGGCTACAGGGTCTCCTCTCCTTTGAGGGTGGACCAAAAGAGTGTAGCAGAAATGAGAGAAGTTTCATGCTACAAGCTTCAGCTCTTGTCCATAGGTTTAGGGCAGAAGGGGAGGGACATTTCCTCTGAAGAGGAAATAGTGGTTTTTTGTTCTCACAAACAAGACCTCCACCCTTTTCCTCCCTTTTTACTTACCTTGCCTTGAACACCTAGATTTTAAGAATAAGATTCACTTCAGCCACTTAGTAAGCTGGTTCTAAAGAAAAACTTTTTTTTTTTTTTTTGGAATGATGGTATTAGAGTTTGAACTCCAGGCCTGGGCACTGTCCCTTAGCTATTTTGCCCAAGGATGGTGCTCTACTACTGGAGCCACTAGCCTTTTACTGATTAATTGGAGATGAGTCTTGTGACCTTCATGAGCTTTCCCTGCCTGGGCTGGCTTTGAGCTTGAATCCTCTTTTCTCAGCCTCCTGAGTAGATAGGATTATAGGGATGAGACACCACCAGTGATTGCTCTAAGACCTTCTATGATGAGGGATTTCTTCCCTCTCTCAGTTCACTGTCCTTTTCTGTGTGTGTGTGTGTATGTGTGGGTGTGTGGGTGTCAATTTTGGGGCTTGAACTCAGGGCCTGGGTGCTGTCCTAGAGCTCTTTTGCGCAAGGCTAGCACTCTACCACTTGAGCCAAAGCACTACTTGTTTTTCAGTGGTTAACTGGAGATAAGAATCTCTCGGGGGGCTGGGAAGGTGGCTCAGTGGTAGAGCGCTTGTCTTGTATGCCCGAGGCCCTGGGTTCGATTCCTCAGCACCACATAAGCAAAAAGAAAAAAAAAAGCTGGAAGTGGCAGTGTGGCTCAAGTGGTAGAGCGCTAGCCTTGAGCTGAAGAGCTGAGGGACAGCGCCCAGGCCCAGAGTTCAGGCCCCACGACCGGACGCAAAAAGAAAAGAAAAATGAAGTCCTCAACGGGTAAACGGAGGAGGAGGTGTCCACCGGTTTCAACCGCACAGTGAATGAATGGGAAGGGGCTGGGAAAACAGGAGCTGTCAAGGATTAAGGCAGTGGAAGGCCACAACCTGACAGTCGAGTAGTTCTGACAAGTGGGCCTCTCCGTTCCGAGCAAAAGTGAAATAAGGAACTGAGCAGGACAGCCTCCAGATCCCCAAGGTCATGGCCTTAAGAATCTCAAAGCTGTTGGGGGGCGCAAGCAGGAGAAGGGGGGCGGGGAACAGGAAGGATGTACAGAGGTAGTTCCTAGGTCCTGTGGTAGTCCCAAACCGGTTCTCCCGGTCTGCTCCCTCCCGCCCCAAGGCTTCCAACCCGCTGCCTGACAAGCCTTCACAAGAAGCAGCTGGAGAGACTGAGAATGGAGACTGGAGTGGGCAATTCTGGCTATCAGCCCAGGGATGCAGCTGGTCGAGTGGGACCCTCCCCCCTGGCACGCGGGACTGTTGAGGGGCCTTGAAGAGGGGGTGTCGACCCTATATTTCACCCAAGTGACAAGTTGCCCAGCACCAACCCTGCCCTTCTCCCCCAAAGGTCTAGAAAAGGCTACGAGGAAACCGCTGGAGACACTCAACTTCCCCTCCCCCAATCTATCCCATCACCTAGTCGCCCGTCCTGCCCCCCGGACCTCGGGGTCGCTTTGGGGCTCTGTCCCTGCTCTTCGCGGCCTCCTCGGTCTGACCGGGCCCTTCCCAGACCCAGCTACACGCCATGTCGTCGGGCACAGGCCACCATCGAGGTTAGGGGCACTGGGCGAAGTCCCGGGTCCTTCCTTCCTCCCCCCGCCCTGCACCCCAATCACCTCTTCCCCTCCACTCTCCGCGGCCTCGGCCTGCGCACCGGGGACCGGCCCCCCCGGGAG
>NW_012268466.1:7916-8544 GCF_000151885.1 Dipodomys ordii
GAACCCGGGATGGGTTCGTGGGCAGCCTCCACGGCGCGGCGCGGCGCGGTGCGGAGCGGAGCGGAGCCGAGGGCGGGCCGGCAGAGGTGGGGCTGGCCGAGGGCGGAAACGCCGGCGACGCGATTACGAAACCCGTCCGGTGGCGGCCGAGCACACTGCGCCCCCCAGGACTGCCCGGGCACTGCACCGCCGAGGGACGCGGGACCCGGTCCCCGCAGCCCCCGGAGGGAAGCGGGGGCAACTCCGGGAAGGCCTGCACCCGGGCTTGGGCTCCCTGGAGTCCCGCGCCAAGCCCTGCGGGGCGAAACCCTGTGCAGCCCCGAAATCAAGTCCTTCTCCCGCCCCCCCAGCAGAATCCAGAGATCTGCCGAAGCCCCCCAGTCTTTTGTGCTGTGCCCCAAATGGAATGAGACTAGATTTACTGACCCATTGCAAGGGTGGAGAAGGGGGGGGCTGGGGAGCAAGGGAGTAGGGATGAGGGGTGGCGATTTTTCTTAATCTGAGAACCATCTGGTAACCTAAAATGTTAGGAAGAACGGGACATTCCTGCAGTCCATTGTGGTCGAGTGGAGGTTTTTAATCCACAGATGTAAATCAGAGGACAATTAACTGTTCATTCATTGCACAC
>NW_012268467.1:0-2497 GCF_000151885.1 Dipodomys ordii
GCTCACGCCTGTAATCCTAGCTACTCAGGAGGCTGAGATCTGAGGATTGCGGTTCAAAGCCAGCCCGGGCAGGAGAGACCGTGAGACTCCTATTTTTTTCACATTGATTTTGTGATGTCCATTTCAAGAGTTTTAAATTTTAGCTTCTAAAGCAGTCCCAATGATTTAACTAAATAACTTTCAACCTCTACCTCCTGGATGATAAACTAGTGAAGACATTTCCCATATCACCTTAGATGCCAACCACCAACGTATTTCCATAAACATTTAAAGATTAATAAACACAACCAAACTGGAATCGGTACTCTCTACTTAGTCCTGTTCTACTTATCTTCTTACTCCTTAGCTTAGACACATCAGCCATGCTAGGCTTTGACATTCCCCACCCAGGAATGAAGATTCTTGATAACAAACACCCAGCCAAAACACATTTTCACCTGGGCAAGGGAAGATGTCTACACACAAGACCATGGAACTGCCAGGCACCAGTGGCTCACGCCTATAATCCTTGCTATTCAAGAGGCTGAGATATGAGGATCAAGGTTCAAAGCCAGCCAGGGCAGGAAAAGTCCATGAGACTCTTATCTCCAATAAATCACTCAGAAAACCAGAAGTGGCGCTGTAGCTCAAGTGGTAGAGCACTCGCCTTGAGTTGAAGAGCTGAAGGACAGCGCCCAGGCCCAGAGTTCAAGCCCCACGACCGACAAAAAAAAAACAAAACAATTCCTTAGCACCATATAAACAGAAAAAGCCAGTAGTGGTGCTTTCGCTCAAGTGGTAGAGCACTTGCCTTGAACTGAAGAGCTCAGGGAGGCCCTGAATTCAAGCCTCAGGACTGGCCAAGAAAAAAAAAAGTTTTGCTGTGAATTTGATAAGAGTTTTGTTAAGTTTATATTATCAGTTTGGAGTGAATGAAAATTTTTATTTTTTTATTTTTTATAATTTTTTTGGGGGTCCGGACGTGGGGCCTGAACTCTGGGCCTGGGCGCTGTCCCTCAGTTCTTCAGCTCAAGGCTAGCGCTCTACCACTTGAGCCACAGCGCCACTCCGGCTTTTTTCTTTTTGCTTATGTGGTGCTGAGGAATCGAACCCAGGGCCTCAGGCATGCAAGGCAAGTGCTCTACCACTGAGCCATCTTCCCAGCCCCTGAAAATTAAAAAAAAAAAAAAAAAAAACTACAGTGAGCCTTCCTATAAATGAACACAAAATGTTTCTTCATTCATTTAGATCTTTGATTTTCTTCATTTGTCATTTGGTAGTTTTTGTATACAAGTCCTATGCATATTTTGTTAGTTGTTTCGAAATATTTTCTTTTGAGTGATTGCAACTGCATCTCTATATAGAAATAGAACTGCTATGTGAATTATACATTATAATTTATAGTTATTATATTAAAAAAGAAATAGAACTGCTAGTATACACTAGAAATAAACAAGGGTCACAAGAAAAAAATAAAATGCTATCTGTAATCCCTATCAAAGTCACATCCAAGTGTTTTGTAGATACAACATTGCATATGTCTTCATACTCATTGTTCACTTTTGAATTTTCTTCTGGGGAATGTCATTCATGTTTTTTTTTTTTGTATGTGTGTGTGTGCTGGTCCTGAGGCTTGAACTCAGGGCCTGGATGCTGTCCCTGAGGGTTTCTTTCTTTCTTTTTTTTTTTGTCGTTGGGCTTGAACTCTGGGCCTGTCCCTCAGCTTTTCAGCTCAAAAATGAGTGCTCTATCACTTGAGCCACTGCACCACTTTTGTTTTTTTGTGGTTAATTGGAGATAAGAATCCCAAGGACTTTCCTGCATGGACTGGCTTTGAACCACAATCCTCAGATCTCAGCCTCCTGAGTAGCTAAAATTATAGTTGTAAGCTACCAGTGCCTGGCTTTCCCTTAGGGTTTTTGAGCAAGGTTAGTGCTCTACTACTTGAGCCACAGCTCTATTCCATCTTTCTTGGAAGAAGAGTCTCAGACTTTTCCTGCCCTAGTTGTCTTTGAAAAATGATCCTCAGATCTTAGCCTCCTGATTATCTAGCATGACAGGTGTGAGCCACTATTCTTATTTTTTGACTGTGCTCTCATTGTTTTGTTTTTTACTTGATTGTTGAGCATGCTTTGTATATCTTAATATAATCTGTATTCTATTCTTTACTTGGATGGGTTTGCAAATATTTTCTTATAATTTGTAGATTGTCCTTTAATCTACTTAATAGTTTTTCACAGAACCTAAATTTTATTTATTTATTCATTGCTTAAGACAGATCCTTACTATGTAGTTTTAGCTGGCCTGGAATTTATGATTCTTCTGTTTCAGCCTACCAATAATTTTATAATTTTGATGAAATGTATTATATTAAGTATTCTTTGTATAGATTTTTGTGTCAAAGCTAAGAACTTTGGCTGTTCCTGGGTCCTGAAGATTTTCTCCTATTGTTTGCAAATATTTTGTGGCTTTTCATTTTACATAGAACATAATCCATTTTGAGTTAATTTTTTTTTTT
>NW_012268467.1:5297-8991 GCF_000151885.1 Dipodomys ordii
TACCACTGAGCCACCTTTCCAGCCCAAGATAAGAGTCTTAAGGATTTTCCTGCTTGGGCAGGTTTCAAACGATGATTCTCAAATCAGCCTCCTAAGTAGCTAGTATTACTAGTCTGAGCCACCTGTGCCTAGCAGAATATGGCACTTATTTTGAAAGTGCTGTGCTACTTAAGGACCTACAGGTGGAATTTTTAATTTTAATTTTGTGTGTGTGTGTGTTGGTTGTTGGGCCTGAACTCTGGGCCTGGGCACTGTCCCTCAGCTCTTCATCTCAAGGCTATTGCTCTACCACTTGAGCCACAGTGCTACTTCCAGCTTTTTCTGCTTATGTGGTGCTGAGGAATCGAACCCAGAGCCTCATGCATGCAAGGCAAAGTACTCTACTACTGACCCACCTTCCCAGCCCTTAATTTTAATTTTTAAGCTATCTAAAAATGATTGAGGTAGAGGCTGAGATCTGAGGTTCTTTTTTTTTTATTTTTTTGTGTCTGGTCATGGGGCCTGAACTCTGGGCCTGGGTGCTGTCCCTCAGCTCTTCAGCTCAAGGCTAGCTCTCTACCACTTGAGCCACAGCACCACTTCCGGCTTTTTTCTTTTTGCTTATGTGGTGCTGAGGAATCGAACCCAGGCCTCTGGCATGCAAGGCAAGCACCCTACCACTGAGCCACCTTCCCAGCCCCGAGATCTGAGGTTCTTGATTCAAAGCCACCCCAGGGAAGAAAAGTCTATGAGAGTCTTTATCTCCAATTAACCACCAAAAAGCTGGAAGTGGAGCTGTGGCTCAAGTGGTAGAGAGCCAGTCTTGAGTGAAAAGGCAAAGTGAGAATATGAGGTTCTGAGTTCAAGCTCCAGTACCATCACAGGAGAAAAATAAATAAGTAAATTTATAAGTAAAATTAAAATGAGATTGAAAAATTTTAAAATCATTCACAAATTTATATGTTGGAAATATTCTCATTTGCATTAGTGAAAGTTGACTTAACTGATTTTTCTAGAAAAATGAGTATGTGTCATGTAAGTGAACTAAAGAAAATGACCAAGAAATTTGTAATGATTACTTGATTCTCACATAGTCCTTGTTTATTACAAATATGTTTACTTTTTAATGTTATTTAAATTTTTTGTCAGTCAGGGGGCTTGAACGCTAGGCCTGGGTGCTGTCCCTGAGCTCTTCAGCTCAAAGTGAGTGTTCTTCCACTTCAGCCAGAGTGCCACTTCTGGTTTTCTGGTGGTTAATTGGAGATAAAAATCTCACGGACTTTCCTGCCCTGACTGGCTTTGAACCTCAATCCTTAGATCTCAGCCTTCTGAGTACCTTGCCTTACAGGTATGAGCCATCAGTGCCCGGCTTATTTTGGGTCTTTTGAGACAGGGTCTTCCTATATAGCCCACGCTACCCTTGAACCTAAGATCCTCTTGCCTCAGCTTCTAGAGTGCTGTGATTATACACATGACCCACCACACCAGATTTAGTGTCCTACTTTAAACATTAGATTTTGAAAAACTTAAAGCAAATTCTTGTTATCTTTTTTCTTTTTACCATAATGACCAGCACTGTATTTTTCATTGTTGGCAAGAATCATTTTTAGAACAAAATTTTGTTCCCATTTGAAGGATGAAAAAGGAAATTTATGTTTTTGAGGTAGATTTGGATAGACGAAAATTGAATTAACACTTTCAGTCATAATCTTAAATGTGAATTGATTATAATTTGTCATTCTTTTGAGCTTTAAACTGGAATCTTATCTTGGCTTACTATTTGCTTTTTTTTTTTTTGTCAGTTGTGGGACTCGAACTCTGGGCTTGGGAGCTATCCCTGCACTCTTTAGCTCAAGGCAAGCGCTCTATTGCTTGAGTCACAGTGTCACTTTTGGTTTTCTAGTGGTTTATTGGAGTTCAGAGTCTCACAGACTTTCCTGCCCAGGCTGGCTTTGAACCGTGATCCTCAGATCTCAGCCTCCTGAGTAGCTAGGATTACAGGTATGAGCCACCAGCACCCGGCTAAGTTCTCTTTTAAAAGGTGAACATGGCTGGGTGTAGTGGCTGATGCCTTTCATCCTAGCTACTCAGGAGGCGAGATCTGAGGATTGTGGTTCAAAGCCAGTTCAGGCAGGAAAGTCTGTGAAACTCTTATCTCCAGTTAACCACTGAGAAAAAGCTGGTGTTGTGGCTTAATGGTAGGGCTGGGAAGGTGGCTCAGTGGTAGAGTGCTTGTCTTGCATGCATGAGGCCCTGGGTTCGATTCCTCAGCACCACATAAAAAAATGGTAGAGTACTAGCCTTAAGTGAAAAGTAGCTCAGGGACAGTTCCCAGGCTGAGTTCAAGCCCCAAGACAGGCTAAATAAATAAATACAATGAACATGGATCACCCATCTACCACTAGTATACTAGATGCTGAGTATTTTAGGAAGGGTAATGAAAGAATGTATGTCTCAATCTCATCCTTAAACTTTTTTTTTTAATGTTAAGTTTGAATGTATATTGGTTGCTTTTCTCCTTGCTGTCACAAAACATCAGACATAAACAGTGTCAGGGAGGAAAGCCTAATTTTGACTTCTGGTTTCATGGTTCTGCTTGGGCAGAACATCTTGACAGTGGGAGTGGGCAGTGGAGGAGCCTCTTCACCACATGGTTGAAGGAAGCAGACAGGGGACGAGACCAGAGACCAGGTGTAACCGCCAGAAACCTTCAGTGGTCCATCCCCAGTGACCCAGTTCCTCCAGCTCCACCCAATATTCCAAAGCTTGCAAAACCTCCCAAATGATACTGCCAGTTGGAGATTGAGTATACACATATGAGTTTGTTGGGAACATTTTATATTCAATCATAATAGAATCATACTTACATAACTTAAGGATTATTTCTTCAAAATCATTAAAACACAATTTCAGAATCATTTGCATATTCAGTGATTTTTCTTGTTCCAGAATTCTATTCTTTCTATAAGATTTTGATTTTGTTTCTTTAAGGTAAGATCTCAAGACTAGGCTGGCATTGAGCCTTTGACTTTCTTGCTTGCGTTTCCCCAGTGGTGGAATCCCAGATGTCATCCGCCATACCTAGCTTAGTTAATTTTTTTTCAGATGAGGTATTGGCTCTGTTGCCTGAGCTGGTGTTCAATTCCTGGGCTTGCCAAGTGGCTGGAATTCCCGGTGTGCACCACTATACCTGTCACTCACCTTTTATATGTGGACATCATTGCTAGTTTAGTTACCTTACCTAAAAGGACAAAACACTGTGTTAAAAAAAATTACCTTAAAAGAAAAGCAGTAGACTTTTTCACCTATAATATATCCTAAATCTAAGGGGAGACTAACTATTTACGGTGAGGAATATATATGTATGTGTGTGTGTACTTAATGCATATTAATTAATATATTTTACTATTTATGTAATTATATTAATTATATGTCACAGTAGTAATTACATTTTAAATTATATATTATATATGTGTATTTTTGTGTGGCTAGAACTACTTTTTTGGAAGTTATACCTTTTTCATCTAGTTAAGATTGGTTTTAAAACAAACTTTATAAGTGATAATTTTGATTTTCTAATATTTAAATATGGAGTGGACACAAATTTATAACATTTTAGCCTTTCAAAATGATTTTTTTTTTTTTTTTTTTTTTGTTGGTCGTGGGGCTTGAACTCTGGGCCTAGGCGCTGTCCCTCAGCTCTTCAGCTCAAGGC
>NW_012268468.1:0-1455 GCF_000151885.1 Dipodomys ordii
ACAGCGCCACTTCCGGTTTTCTAGTGGTTTATTGGAGATAGGAGTCTCATGGTCTTTCCTGCCCGGGCTGGCTTTGAACCGTGATTCTCAGATCTCAGCCTCC
This sequence comes from Dipodomys ordii, assembly GCF_000151885.1. Lineage (NCBI taxonomy): Eukaryota > Metazoa > Chordata > Mammalia > Rodentia > Heteromyidae > Dipodomys > Dipodomys ordii. The sequence continues at coordinate 104 of NW_012268468.1, forward strand.
TGAGTGGCTAGGATTACAGGCGTGAGCCACCGGCGCCCAGCTAGTCCAACTTTTTTTGTATATTAAATAGATCACTGTCTTTTTCCTGAATTACCTGACATTCTCATTTCCTGTGTTCCAAATATTATATAACATGTTTAAATTCAACCCAAATCTTTAGGGTTTGTTTGTTTCTTTCTTTGTTTTTGTGTGTGTACCCCTGAGGCTGAACTCAGGGCATGGGTGCTTTCTCTGAGCTTTTTTTGCTCATGATTAAGGCTCTACCACTTCAGCCACAGCTCCACCTCTGGCTTTTTGTTGTGTAGATAATAGTGTAGATAATATTCCTATGGACTTTCCTGCTTGGACCAGCTTTGACCTTCTGATCCTCAAATCTCAGCCTCCTTAGTACTAGGATTATAGGCATGAGCCACTGGTTCCTGACTAAGATTTATTTTTGATGTTATGAAGTCAATGAAATAAAAGACAGAGTTTGATGAGTCTTGGTATGTGTAATGTAAAGATTGATATATAAGTTAAAGTGCAAGGCAGATGGAAAATAAGGAAATACAAGCACTGAAAAACCCAGTAATTTAAAACTGTTAACTTCTCCTGGAAAATGTACCACAAGAAAGTAATACTGGGGCTGGGAAGGTGGCTCAGTGGTAGAGCACTTGCCTTGCATGCATGAGGCCCTGGGTTCGATTCCTCAGCACCTCATAAGCAAAAAGAAAAAAACCGGAAGTGGCACTGTGGCTCAAGTGGTAGAGCGCTAGCCTTGAGCTGAAGAGCTGAGGGACAGCGTCCAGGCCCAGAGTTCAGGCCCATGACCGGACCCCTCCCCCCAAAAAAAAGAAAGAAAGAAAGTAATACTGGGCTCCAAGTACCTTTGAGAATGGAATGACCCATCCCTCTCCAAAAGTTTCAGACATTTCTTTCCTCATTAGGAGTCCATAAAGAAAATGTTATTTTGCATTTTTATTTGTTAATAAAGAAATTATTCATAACTTTTGAAGCAATCTAAAGCCTTTGTTTCCCTGTCAGCATCATCTGATGATGACTTTGATGATGACTTACCAAGTTTCATTCATATACTCTGTTATGGAAGGGTTCCTTTTTATCCTATTTATCACTATTTGATTTTGATCCTTGTCAAAATTTTCTTGGGTGTCAGATACTTGATAAAAAGCAAGACTATTTCTTTTAATATATTTCAGATACTGAGAATGATTGCATTGATACAGATGAAGTTCTAGATTGTGTTGTAATAGTCTGATTTTTTTTTTTTTGGGTCCGGTCGGGGGGCCTGAACTCTAGGCGTGGGCGCTGTCCCTCAGCTCTTCAGCTCAAGGCTAGCGCTCTACCACTTGAGC
>NW_012268468.1:3890-5826 GCF_000151885.1 Dipodomys ordii
CTCTCTCCTCTTTTTCTCTCTGTCTTCTCTCTTTCTCTCTTTCTTTCTCTTTCTTTCTCTCTCTCTTTCTCTTTCTTTCTCTTTCTTTTCTTTCCCTCCCTCCCTCCCTCCCTCCCTCCCTCCTTCCCTTCCTTCCTTCCTTCTTCCGTTGTGGGGCTTGAACTCTGGGCCTGGGTGCTGTCCCTCAGCTCTTCAGCTCAAGGCGAGCATTCTGCCACCTGAACCTCAGTGCCACTTCCGGTTTTCTGGTGGTAATTGGAGATAAGAATCTCACAGACTTTCCTGCCCAGCCTGGTTCTGAACTGGGATCCTCAGATCTCAGCCTTCTGGGTAGCTGGGATTACAGGTGTGAGCCACTGGCGCCCGGCTTGTTTTTATTTTCTTTAAGTAATTGTATAAAATAGTTAACATTCATTTTATGAACTGATTTTCAACAAATCATTCTCCTTCATTCCTCTCAACCCAACTCCCTCCCTTAATTGCTTAAATTTCATAAGCTATGTATTGAGTATTATGACTTCATTCTCCCTGCTTCCTTTCTCGATTATCTATATACCTCCCCAGTCATCCACCTCAAGCTTTCAATGTCAGTTTCTTTGTATTCATTTTGTTGAACTGGAAATTGTTTTTTCTGAGGCATTACGCCATTTTAATTTGCTCCCCAAATTACCATGCTTCAGTTAATATGTATGTGTACACTTGTGTACAGCCTCATATATGTTTGCTTGTGCACTTATAAATTAATTCTAGCTTCCACATATGAGAGAAAACATGCATGTGTTTTCTCTGTAGCCCTGATTTTCTTAACATAATTTTTTATAGCTCCATTCATCTTTGTAGATGGTATAACATTCTTTCTAATGTATGAATAAAATTCTATTGTGTGTATGTACTACATTTTCTTGATCCATTTGTCCATCGAGGCCCATCTGGGCTATTTGTATATGTTGGCTATGGTAAATTGTACAGCAGTGAACATAATTGTGCAAGTATGCCTGGCTTTCTTTAACTTATACTTTGAGCAGTTGCTGAATATTGTGTGAATTACTTGACAACTTTTGGGTCCCTGTCTGGATGTATTATATTATAAATGGATATCTGATTTAATGAAGATTTACTGTTTTCTCACTTTCTGAGCACAGAAGATAAGATTCTTTTAAAATTATTTAGCAAGCTGGGAATGGTGGTGCATACCTGTAGTGCCAGCTACTTGGGACGTCGAGGCAAGAGAATTTAAGCCCAGGATTTAAAGACCAGCCTGAATAACATAACATAGTAAGACCTCCATCTCTAAAATAAAAAAAATTCAGTATTAAATAAAACTATTAGCATACCTATTTCATTTGGAAAATAAGTTCATTAATTACAAGATTCATATCTGAAGTAGTTACATAGTAAAACGTAGAAACATACCAATCATTACTTGAAGCGATAGTTTTGGCTTAGGCTGGACGTAAAATTTTTTAAATGAAACATCTCTTGTTTGAAAGTATGTTAAAATTTTTGGTGCATTTTTCCTGTTTTCCTATTCTATAAAATTACAACTTGAGAAAAAGAAAGAAGCAAAGTCACTTTTTTGTCTTCTTTGGAAAGAAAACCATTATTAGCATTTTAATTTATTTTCTTTCCATTACTTTTCCATAAATGTGATTCTATGATATATAATTTCTTGTTGTTTTATATAAATACTACATTTTTAAAAAGTAATTTTTTTTTGGGGGGTGGGGGTCTGGTCGTGGGGCCTGAATCTGGGCCTGGGTGCTGTCCATCACCTCTTCAGCTCAAGGCTAGCGCTCTACCACTTGAGCCACAGCACCATTTCCGGCTTTTTTCTTTTTCTTTTTTTTTTGTCGGTCATGGGGCTTGAACTCTGGGCCTGGGCGCTGTCCCTCAGCTCTTCAGCTCAAGGCGAGCGCTCTACCACTTGAGCTACAGC
>NW_012268468.1:5876-7063 GCF_000151885.1 Dipodomys ordii
TCTTCTCCCTTCACTCTTTTACTGTTACTTTTTAATTTTAGGATTTTTTTTTTGGGGGGGGGGTCCGGTCATGGGACCTGAACTCTGGGCCTGGGTGCTGTCCCTCAGCTCTTCAGCTCAAGGCTAGCGCTCTACCACTTGAGCCATAGCGCCACTTCCGGCTTTTTTCTTTTTGCTTATGTGGTGCTGAGGAATGGAACCCAGGGCCTCAGGCATGCAAGGCAAGCACTCTACCACTGAGCCACCTTCCCAGCCCCCCCATTGATCATTTTTTTAAAAATCTGTGGTCTTTAGAAATACCCTCAGACATAATCTAGAGATGTTCTTTACTGACTTCCTTGATATTAATACAGTGAAGATTAACCATCAGAAGGATTGTGATTTAAAATTTATTTCTTATTAGTTGACCTAAATAAAGAAGTCTGATATTCTCTCAGATTGGTAAAATATGGCCCATATATCAAATCCAGCTTATTACCTATTCATATTCATTTCAGAAGTGCAGAAGAGTTTTTTGCATGTTTAAATGATTAATAGTTCAATGAAAAAAATATCTTGGGACATAAGAATACTATATCAGATTAATATTGTATCTATGAAATTTTATTGAAACACACTATGCCTATTGTTTAAAAATATATATTATCTGTGGTTGATTATGCAACAGTGGCAGAGTTGAATCATTATAACAAAAACTAGGGCTTTACAGAAATAAACCCTAGTACTTAATATTTTCTGACTTGTAATTAGGTAGTTTGAAGGCTTGAAGGTTCTTTATTGTGGACAGGTGGTAGGTATTTTTTTCTTTTTTAATTAGACTAATTATGTCCGGGGGGTTGAACTCAGGGACTGGGCACTGACTCATATACATGTTTACACACACACACTCTCTCTCTCTCTCTCTCTCTCCCCCTCCCTCCCTCCCTACATGTTCAACAACCCAGGCATTTTCATTCAAAAAAGCAGTTTATGAATACATGTCTTGATTATTGTCAGTACACATTTCATAAGCACTCAGAGATGCTTATATTTTGAAATTAATTGAGCATATTGATTCTAATTTGAGTATCCTAGATTGCCTTTCTTTTTTAAATTATGTCCTTCCTTCCTTCCTTCCTTCCTTCCTTCCTTCCTTTCTTCCTTCCTTCCTTCCTTCCTTCCTTCCTTCCTTCCTTCCTTCCTTCCTT
>NW_012268469.1:0-1911 GCF_000151885.1 Dipodomys ordii
GCTTTTTTTCTTTTTGCTTATGTGGTGCTGAGGAATCGAACCCAGGGCCTCAGGCATGCAAGGCAAGCGCTCTACCACTGAACCAACTTCCCAGCCCCTGATTTAACATTCTTGATGAACAGAACAATGAGTTTAACATGTACAGTGCAGCTCAACTGCTATCACTAGTTAAAATAATGGCTTACAAGAATTTTCTCAGTTATACTTTTCATTGTTACATTAGATAATGGTTACACTCCATACTTAGAATCATAAAAAGTACATACAGGCTGAGATCTGAGGACTGTGGTTCAAAGCCAGCCCTGGCAGGAAAGTCTGTGAGATTCTTTATAGTTAACCACCAAAAACTGGAAGTAGTGCTGTGGCTCAAAGTGGTAGAGCACTAGCCCTGAGTGAAAAAGCTCAGGGACAGTACCCAGGCCCTGAGTTTAAGCCCCTGGGGATAGGGTGGGGGATGGAATTAGGACTTTTAGGGGTTTCATGTCATTAACTTTAAATTATATTTTAAATACTGGATTCGTAAAAACCAGACTTGGGGAATTAAAAGGAGTGTCTCTAGCGTAAGATGACTATGGGCTCTGTTACTGCGTAAGGGGATCTTGTGAACCAGTCATGGAGTCTTGACAGGCCTCATTTTACTTTTCTGTTAATAGATCTAGTAACAATAGGACTCTTTCCTATGGTTTAAAGGAATGAAAAAGGCTAAATACATGGTAGCAGGTAATCAACAAGCAGGTAATCAATATTTGTTGAATAATGTTTCATGGTTGGAGTTCAATTAACTTCAGTTCTGCTAATGAGGGTCTGAAAACATAAGACTTAAAGCTACTATCCGTGGATAGTGGAGATAAATTTAGGCAAGGGGCAGTGTTTAGCACGTTGGTTTCAATGAATTACATGTGGCAGGGTTGTGGTTTGTCCTCTATGCCTTAGATTTATGTATTGTTGAGTTTTGGGCTAAGCATCTTGTTAAAGTTCTAGGGGGATATCTGTCATGCTATAATGAAACATTATTTAAAACTGAAAAAAAGTGGCAAAACTGTTGAAGGTATTTTCAGTTGTTATCAATTATAATGTCTAGGTAATTGCTAAGGCAGTATAACAAATTCTGAAAGGAATTTTCCAAAGACTTTCTCCTAAGAGCAAAAATGAAGAAACATGTTGGATTTCTGTCTTTAAAAAGTTAAGAAAGCAGAAAGTGAGCGGCCACAAGCCCAAGGTAGACAAAGCCATGGTCCTCTAGATTCTTTCTCCTGGGCGGCTCGACACTGTTGGCACCAGCTATTCCACATTTCTGCTCCCCAAATACCTACATCTTCCGATTCTGCATCTTGGAAGGGGCTCATCGTTCTCCTGCCACAAGATGCAAAACCTACTTGGCAGGGATGTCGGCTCCCTGGGGCTCTGGTCTACCTGTGGCTCCTGGCTGCACGGGGTAGTCTTCTGACCTGCTGGCTGGGGGTGAACCCCCGGTGGGTTCTCTGTGGCCAGGAGCGACAGCCTCCCCTCCTAGGTCTTTTTCTCAAGGTAGCTGATTGCTTAACCGTCCATCTTGGGCCACCGGGGATCCACCTAGTTGGCAAACTGGACCATGGCACTCAATGCAGACCCAGGCGACCAACTTCCCTCCCCTGTGCCACATCCAGGCCCCGCCCACCTGGGTGCAGGGGGCGGGACAAGCCCGCCGAGAGACCCCCCCCTCCGCCCTCCAGCCCGCGGGCGGAAGTGACGCAAACCCCAGCCATTTCCGGTGAGCCGAAACTAGGAAGAAACTTGGCGCTCCCCTCGCGCCTCAGCTACCGATTGCCGCCGTCTGCACCACCGCCGCCGCTCCGTACCCCGTGGCCGCGGCCGCGCTGAGATGCTGGGAGGCCTGGCCATGGGGCAGCGCCGGGCTTCCTCGGCGTGAGG
>NW_012268469.1:15786-16398 GCF_000151885.1 Dipodomys ordii
GTTTTCTGGTTGTTAATTGGAGATGAGAGTCTCATGGACATTCCTGCTTGGGCTGCCTTTGAACCTCAATCCTTAGATCTCAGTCTCCTGAGTAGTAAGCCACCAGCACCCAGCTAGACATAATATTTTAGAAATATTTTTTCCGTAGAATTAAGTATTTTCCATGCAAGTTTAAAAGCTTTTTTTTTTCAAAAACAGTTTATACGTTTCTTTTTGCTTATGTGGTGCTGAGGAATCGAACCAAGGGCCTGGAGCATGCAAGGCAAGCGTTCTACCACTGAGCCACCTTCCCAGCCCGGTTGACAAACTTTTTTGCCTGGGTTGGCCTCCAACTGCAATCCCCTAATACCTGCCTCCCAAATAGGATTACAGGCTTGGGACACTGTTCTGCTAGTTTTCGATCATTTCCAACTTTTGAGTTGTTGTCATTGGTTTTCTGAATAATATAACTTTAAGGTAAAACTATAATAACTGGAACAAATCTTAAATAGTTAGCTTCATGTTTTTATTTTTTACTCTTCTTGAAAAGATTTTCTTTTTCAGATTGCTTTGGTTATTCTATTCTGTTGTTCTGCATATGTTGCCCTTATTTTAGGCATTTTTTTTTTTTTT
>NW_012268469.1:25188-27140 GCF_000151885.1 Dipodomys ordii
CCCCCCCCCCCCCCCCCCCGCACCGACGTTGTAAAGCTCGTTTTGGACATGACAACTTGTACTTCTCATTGTTGCAACAGGTACTTTCACATTTGATGTGAAATAAAGTTCCCACTTGATTTTGTTCTATTGGTCATAGCATTTGGACAAATGCTAGCTGGTTTTTCATTAACTTTATTACTATTGAATGCAAGAATTACTATTTTCATGTGCTAAATTTTCCTCTGTATTGAAGCTAACTCTGATACTCTTTTTTTCATTTGTTGGTACCATGCTGATCTGATGATAGTGACTTAGAGTACTTGTAATATTAGTCATGACCAGGATTTCCTTGTGGGTCTTTTAAAAATAACTTTCTTAGCTATTCTGAAACTTTTTTCATATTTACATTCTTTTAAACATATTTTGAATAGGGAATAGCTATGATGCAAAAAGGTATGAAATATATGCCTCCCACTCCTGTGCTTAGCAATCTAGTTTCTTTCAACAGCCACAGTTTCATTTCTTATGTACTTCTAGAAGTCTACCCACATACATAAGTGTGTGTGTATGTGTGTCCTTTTTTGTGTGATTTTATTTTATGTTATTAGTGTAGCTCATACTTTTTATATTAACCTAATCCATATTAAACTATTACATATCTCATTTATAGAGTTGCCTCATTCTTTTTGCCTGGACATAAATTATGGCTTAGGAGCAATTTCTAACTTCTCATCCTCTTGGTTTCTTTATCTGAAAAGATTGGTTGATAGCACTCATAGGGTTAATATAAAAAGATTAGATGAAATTGTCTAAGTACTGTTCTTGCCATTAGTCTAGTACTTAAAGTGTGTTCAGTAAATGTTTGAACACAGTCAGTAGTATGGAATAAGAATCAGTGATGTCAAGCAGGAGTTAAAAAATACTTAGAGAAAAGAAACCTTCAATGCTTAAAAGCTCTTAATAGGTAGCAGGTGTGATTGGGCCAAAGCAGAAAAGCAAAGGACTACAAGAAAGAGTTGCCATACTAGGTAGATAAAAAGTTTTCCCTTTTTGCCTTTCTAATTGTCACTCCTCACCCTGAGAAGAGAATTTAGCACTGGATTTAGAAAGTAAATAGCCTATCTTGAAATGCTTATTGTTATTTTTTAGTGTCGTTTTATTTTTTTGTTGGTTGTGGAACCTGAACTCTGGGCCTGGGTGTTGTCCCTCAGCTCTTCAGCTCAATGCTAGCACTCTACCACTTGAGCCACGCGCCACTTCCGGCTTTTTCTGCTTAGGTGGTGCTGAGGAATTTAACCCAGGGCCTTAAGCATGAAAAGCGAGCACTCTTAACACTGAGCCACCTTCCCAGCCCCTCAGTGTCTTATTTTTATCCACCTGAATTTTATCTTGTTTTTAGTGTTAGAAGTAATGGAAGTTTTGAGTGTATTCAGATGTATTGGGACCAGGGGACATAGGATGCTGAAAATGCTGCAGCAGCACTTTTCCCCCAGGATGTTTTCAAGAGACATATGTACAAAGGAAAGCATAGTGCTTCTTTTATTGTTGATGGAGCTCTCTGGTAAATGAGATTAGTGCATTTGGACCAGAGACAGAGCTAGAAATTAGTGTAAGTGAACATTCAGGTGGACAATGATGGCTGGACTGTCTTCTATGCTGAAGAAGGTCTTGACCTTTTGGCCTGTGAGAAAAAGCAGATTATTCTGTAGACCTCTGGTATACATGGCAGTCATTCAGGTCATTTCTTCTCTTAGAATAGAGTGGGAGTTATAGGGAGAATGGCAGAATACCAAAACTTTCTACCAATCTTTCTTTAAATAGCAGAGCAAGCTGGGAAAGTGGCTCAGCGGTAGAGCGCTTGCCTTGCATGCCTGAGGCCCTGGGTTCGATTCCCCAGCACCACATAAGCAAAAAGAAAAAAGCAGGAAGTGGCACTATGGCTCAAGTGGTAGAGTGTTAGCCTTGAGCTG
>NW_012268470.1:0-368 GCF_000151885.1 Dipodomys ordii
TCAAGTGGTAGAGCTCTAGCCTTGAGCTGAAGAGCTGAGGGACAGTGCCCAGGCCCAGAGTTCAGGCCCCATGACTGGACCCCCCCCCAAAAAAAGAAATATGCTCATTACATTGTTAATGTAATTGTAACCCCTCTGTATGATATTTTCCCAATAAAAATTTTTAAATGTGAATATAAAATTCCATGGACTTATTTTTACAATATAATCAGTAAATGTAGTAAGTATTTTATCTTCTTCCTGGTAACTATGCATCAGATTAATCACAAATTTACATTTCTCTGTGTACAATGGGAAAGAAGGAGCCATATTGTGTTTACATCCATTCTCTCCATAACTATTATTTATATTCCTACAGAATCTGTTCC
>NW_012268470.1:7398-10903 GCF_000151885.1 Dipodomys ordii
CATCTCATTTTGAGAAGATAAACTGGGGAGTTCAATTCAGTCCAGGCAAGCTTAGAGCTGAGCTTTTATGTTGAACTTGCAAGGAAGCTTCTCCCTAGATAGCAATATACAAATGTCCTGGTGGGTGCAGTGGTGTGAGTCAAATTGGCAGGTGAAGTGCAAAGACACACACTAGGTGGGTGAGGTCTCTCCTGTGGAAAGTGACATAAAATGTCATTGGGATTCTAGGAAAGTAAGAGTGAGCTAATGAATGTTCCTTAGAGAGGGATGTGCTTCATAATCCCTTATTTCCTTGGCTGCTTCCTAGTTGCTTTTCCAAGATTATATTCTATGCTAATCATTCATGAAGATGAGTGTTCACATAATATTTTGCCATTCTTATTTCCTTTTAATATGCTAATAAGAATTTAGATTGGGCTTTTGTGGTTGTGATAAAGGTAAACATACAACATGAACATCAGAGTTTGTGTGCGTGTGTGTGTGTGTGTGTGTGTGTGTGTGTTGGTCATGGGGCCTGAACTCTGGGCCTAGGCACTGCCCCTCAGCTCTTCAGCTCAAGGCTAGCACTCTAACACTTGAGCCATAGCACCACTTCTGTTTTTTTCTGCTTATGTGGTGCTGAGGAATGGAACCCACGGCTTCATGTATGTAAGGCAAACACTCTACCACTGAGCCACCTTCCCAGCCCCAGAGATATTATTTTTTAAATGTTGTTGTCAAGGTGATATACAGAGGGGTTACAGTTACACATATAAGGCAGTGAATACATTTCTTGTAAAATATTCTCTAGTTTCTTCTATTTCTCTGCAAATAATAATGTATCCACAGGCTAAACCAAGGCAGTACAACTTTGCCTGAAAAATAGTGTTTCTCTCTGCGGCCCAGAGAACAGAATAACTCTTTTTTTCCTTATGAGTAGAGTGAAGTTTGATCTCTGCCTGGTTTAGGATATCTTTTTTCATTTTAATTTTCAATCAAGGAAAGATAGTTCCAGAAAGTGGAGTTAATTATTTTGAATAGATTCCTTGAGTCTGTTTCCTTGAATCCTTTTAATTGTTAATTGTTAATGAATATAATGCCTAAATATTGAACAAGATATAAGATTTATGTCCTAGGGAAAGAGGGAAAAAGATAATCAGTAGGTAGGTAGGTAGGAAGGTAGGTAGGTAGGTAGGTAGGTAGGTAGGTAGGTGGGTGGGTAGGTAGGTGGGTAGATAGATAGATACATAGATACATAGATACATAGATACATAGATACTTTTATTTAAAGTAAAATAATGCAAATATATACTGTGTGCAACGAAGTGCCATGGTCTGCAATGTATGGTCTAGCCACTGGATCTGCTATTAACTACAGGTAAGTGGTCACTGTCCTTCACTTCTTAATGCACTTTCACACTAGCAGTATTTAGGAGAGTTCATCTTATATGTTGGCTCTCCATATGCTGAAAAGGACTTGGCTTCCTTGTAGCTTTGTGATCCTTAAGCATTTCTGAGCTGGAATTCTTTTGGATGGCATTCATGTCTCCAACCATCTTAACTCAAATTGTTCCCAGTCAGAAACAGAGGTATTCTCCAAACTAAAGGCTCAAATTCACTTCAGTCTACTCTGCTTCCTAAACATGGGTATTCCTAAATCACCCCATCTCTTCACGTTCCTAAGTGTAAAAGATTTAATAACTGGGTTTAGGGCTTTAAAAAAGTTCAGAAATGATCAAAAGTATTGTGGTGAGGGGTGTACACGGTGTTGAACACACAGCATGCAAAGGACATTCTTAGCATGGGACAATAAGAAAAACTGTCACCGGTAGTGAACCCCAACTACAGTACAAAGGGATCCACACATGTAGTTCAGATGTGGAGACACTGGCTACCCTAGTACAGAATGTCACATCTGGGAACAGAGGAGCAGGATACTCACATGCACTTACTATTATAAGTCTAAGCAGCTGCATCAGTTGCAAAAAATAAAAATCAAACTCACTCACACATAAGTCACTGACAAGTCAAAGTTCTTCAGAACTATTCCCCTAAATAAATCACATGTGGTATTTGATTTGGAGGCCTCCAGTATCTAATCTATTACCACCATATCAGCAGCCTGAATCTTGGACTATGGAAGCCGATTCATACTACCACAAAATAAAATCATACTTCCTATTTTCACCCAATTGATGGGTAGAGTCTTAAAACTGTAACTGGCTTATGATAAATAGGCAATCATGGTGCAAAGGACAAACAAGACATCTAGAAACAGTTCCTCATAGCTGTGTTTCAGAGCAGCTCTGAGTTGGGAACAGCACTAAGTGGCAGGGGGAAGAGAAAAATGAGTGGATATAAGGATAGAGATCCAGTCACCCTACTATTATTGTCACAGTTATCCAGTCCCTGAGCCCTCAGATGGGGACCATACACATAAAGACCTCTTGTCTGTACAGTAGAGCAGGAGGGTCTACACACAGTGGTCTCAATGCCAGTGTATCAGTATGTCTCAGAGACCAGGCTGCCAGGTAAACAAGGGTCAAGTGATATATGGCAATTTGTTTTGCAAAATGCATGCCCAATGTTTTGCTTGAAAAAAAGTATTCTTATTTAGCTTATAAATAGTCACCATTTTTGTTACCAACTTTGCTTTTATTTTTGAAAAAAAAAACACTGTCTTTGCAGTTTCAGATGTATTCCCTCTTCTGTACTCATTTCTTCTTTTATCCTCACAACACTGAAGTTTGTGCTGCCTAAGCAAGTGATACACTAGCACTTGAGCCATGTATTGAGGTTATTGTTCATTTTCATCTATTTCAATATTTTTTTAATTTCCTGTGAATTATTTCCTTAATCCACTGATGTTTAAAAATTAAGCTAATTTTTATTTATTTTGTTTACTTTCCAAAGGTTTTCTTGTATGAAGCTAAGTTTTTAGTATTTCTTAAAAGTTATTTTGGCCATAGAGTGTGATCTGTCCTAGTCAGTGTTTCATGTGCTGATGAAAACCATGCATTCTTCAGCATGTGAAGCAATGTTCTGTGGATATCTGTGAGTTTTGTTATTTCACTCTGATCATTCTTTGCTGATTTTCTGTCTGGATGATGTGTTCATTGATGAAAATGTGGCTGTGATTATATTGGAGGCTGTCTAGTTCCTTATGTCCACTGAGTGCTATATATATTTGAGCACTCTAATATTGGGTACTTACAGACTTACAATTGTCACTTTTCTTTACTGAGTTCATCATTGTATAATGAACATCCTTATATGGTTTACTGTTTTTTACTTAAAATCTACTTTTTCTGATATTGGTTTGGCTTTTCATCCTTCCTTTTGGTGTCCTGGAGTATAGAATATGAGAATACATGATTACTTCTCCTTCTGTTCAGTATCTGTGTGTTTATGGAGGTGAAGTGAGTTTCTTGTAAGTCACATATAATTGAGTATAGTTTTTATCCCATTAGTCATTCCATGTCTCTAAATGGGAGATGTTAATCCAGTTATTAATACATAAGGAACC
>NW_012268470.1:12648-14458 GCF_000151885.1 Dipodomys ordii
AGATCAAGGAAGGGATCCTTAAAGCTGTCAGGAAGAAAAGATCAATCACTTATAAAAGGAAAACAATCAGAATAACTTCAGATTTCTCAGCAGAGACAATTAAAGCAAGAAAAGCCTGGAATGGTGTATGCCACACCCTAAAGACAAACAACTATCAACCAAGAATACTGTACCCAGCTAAACTCTCCTTCACAACAGAAGGACAAATAAAAACCTTTCACAGCAAAAAAAAAAAATTGAAACAATATATCTCCACCAAACCAGCCCTACAAAAGATACTTAAAGATGCCCTACACATAGAAAACCAACAAGAGCACAATAAAGACAAAGAAAAATTTCTTTCTTGCTATTGTTTCTAATGTATTTAGAAAGTACCATGTGATTTTTTTTGTTGCTTTGTATGTCTCTGCTGCATGGTATAACCTCTGTTTTCACTGTATTTGATGTTGCTATAATTTGGGGAGGGAAAGGGAAAAAACAAATTGTTTAAATAGGGATACAGTTTGACCCATTGCAACAATGAGATATACTAGATGCTATGTCAAAAAACAAACTTTACAATTTAGGTGGAGGGAGGGAGAGAGTGTAGTTGTGAGGATGAGAGGGAAGGGATGGTAGGGGAAAAACAAAGGAAGAGACAACAATGCTTGATAAGAAATGTACTCATTACCTTGTTGATGTACTTGTAACCCATCTGTACAGTATTTTCACAATAGAAACATTTTTAAACAAAGACAAAGAGACCGCAAAGAGAGAATCCCAGACTCATAAGAAGAAGCCAGTTGGCACAGCTCCAAAGAAAGTGGATAACATAGCAGGAACTCCCAAAAACCACTCAGTCCTAATTCTCAATAACTTAGCTCTACAGTTAAGTGAAAAACACTGTCTAGTTGGATCAAAAAGCAAGATGCTTCTATCTGCTATCATCAAGAGACACAGCTTCCACACAAAAACAAACATATTCTGAAAGTGAAAGGCTGAAATAAAATCGACCAAGCAAAGAGCCCCCATAAACAGGTGGAAGTTGCAATCTTAATATCAGATAAAATAGATTTCAAGTTAAAATTAGCGTGAGGAGATAAAGAAGATCACTACATACCAATAAAGGAATCCCACCTTCAGGAGGATATAACAATTCTAAATATTTATTCACCAAACAACAGAGCAAACATTGAAATTATGCCCTGCATTCTCTCATACCACAAGGGAATAAAATTAGAACTCAACACCAAAACCCACCAAAGAAAATCCTGTAATACATGGAAGCTGAATAACACATTGTTGAACCACCAGTGGATCATGGAAGAGATTAGAAAGGAAATTCAAATGTTCATGATATTTAACAAAAATGAACATACAAATCACCAGCGCCTCTGGAATATACCAAAGGCAGTACTCAAGTTTATAGCTTTGAGTTCCTACATCAACAAATTGGAGATCTGAAACCAAGAATTTAATGAGGCACCTAAAGCTCCTTGAAAAAGAGCAACAAGCTAAACCCCAATCCAGTAGACAGGAAGAAATAATTAAAATTAAATCAAAATTAAATGAATTAGATTCCAAAAAATTAGAATCAACAAAAACAAAGAGTTGATTCTTCGAAAAAAATAACAAAATTGACAGACCCTTCCAAATCTTATCAGAAAAAGAACATACCCATATAAACAAACTCAGAGATGGGAATGGTAACATCACCACAGAAACAACAAAGATTCAGAACATTATAAGGGAATACTTCACAAACCTTTATGCTAATAAGCTTGAGAATCTGGAAGAAATGGATGAATTTCTAGCAAATATTGACATGCCC
>NW_012268471.1:0-1346 GCF_000151885.1 Dipodomys ordii
CGGTCATGGGGCCTGAACTCTGGGCCTGGGCGCTGTCCCTCAGCTCTTCAGCTCAAGGCTAGCGCTCTACCACTTGAGCCACAGCCCCATTTCCAGCTTTTTTCTTTTTGCTTGTGTGGTGCTGAGGAATCGAAACCAGGGCCTCAGGCATGCAAGGCAAGCGCTCTACCACTGAGCCACCTTCCCAGCCCAGGTTGTTTCTGTTGAGATGAGGTCTTTCTTACTTTTTGTCCAGGCTGGTCTTATAATCCTCCTGATTTCTGCTTCCTTAGTAGCTGGGATGACAGGCATGAGCTATCAATTGTGGTTCCTTTTACTTAGTAAGAAATGCTTCAAGACATTGGGGAGGGGCTAGGAAGGTGGCTCAGTGGTAGAGTGCTTGCCTTGCATGCATGAGGCCCTGGGTTCGATTCCTTAACACCACATAAGCAGAAAAGGCCATAAGTGGTGCTGTGGTTCAAGTGGTAGAATGCTTGAGCTGAAGAGCTCAGGGACAGCGCCCAAGCACGGAGTTCAGGCCCCACAACTGACACCCCCCCCCAAAAAAAAAAAGACATTAGGGATAAGGGATGCTAGTTGATAATGAACAGGTCATTTTTTTAAATTTCCTTTTTGTGAAAGCAGTACTGCTACTTCCAAATCAAGTTTAGAACTATGTTTGAAACTTCTCACTTCTTAAGCCAAAGAATAACAAGAATGATAGAATAGCACATAAATACTCATTTATATATTTCATGATACACATCTTAGAATGAAAATACCAACACCTGGGCTGGGAATGTGGCTCAGTGCTTGCCTAGCATGCGTGAATCCTTCAGTTTAATTCCTCAGTACCACATAAACAGAAAAAGCCTGAAGTGGTGCTGTGGCTCAAGTGGTAGAGCACTAGCATTGAGCAAAAGAAGCTCAGAGACAGTGCTCAGGCCCTGAGTTCAAGCCCCATGACAGGCAAAAAAAGAAAAGAAAGAGAGAGGAAGGAAGGAAAGAAGGAAGGAAGATGCCAACACCCAATGTGATGTGTACTAGCAGTTTCAGTTAAGATACTTTGCTTATTTTGTTTTTTGCAGTTCCTTTTGTCCTTAGAGTATTTTTCACTAGATGTGCATAGTCAAATTATTGTGTTGTTCTAAAGTCATTTTGGAATAATTATTTGCTACTGTTTTGTCTTATATTTTATTCATAGTGACTGCTTCTGTTCTATTTAAATTTTATTATCCTTTCCTTAGACTTAATTGTATTATACCATATACAGCTTTTTTTCCACTGTATTTTCACTGAATTTATGTCTAGATATCACTTGATAGTAGTTCTTAGAGTTTCCTCATTCTTTTTTTTTTTTTTTTTTT
>NW_012268471.1:10962-14401 GCF_000151885.1 Dipodomys ordii
GGAAGTGGCACTGTGGCTCCAGTGGTAGAGCGCTAGCCTTGAGCTAAAGAGCTGAGGGACAGCGCCCAGACCCAGAGTTCAGGCCCCATGACTGGCCAAAAAAAAAAAAAAAAGAAGCTCAGGGACAGTGCCTAGGCCCTGAGTTCAAGCCCCCACAGGACCGACACAAAAGAAAACAAAAACCAATAAGTAGAAAATACTGCCCATCTCTACATCCACTAGTTTTTGTTGTTGTTGTTTTGTTTTGTTTTTTTGTTTTTTGGGTCCAGTCGTGGGGCCTGAACTCTGGGCCTGGGCACTGTCAGCTCTTCAGCTCAAGGCTAGCGCTCTACTACTTGAGCCACAGCACCACTTCCGGCTTTTTTCTTTTTGCTTATGTGGTGCTGAGGAATCAAACCCAGGGCCTTAAGCATGCCAGGCAAGCGCTCTACCACTGAGCCACCTTCCCACCCCCTACATCCACTAGTTTAAAAAAATAAAATGGGCTTTGATATAAACAGATGGTTAATATATTTAATATAATAAAGACCTCTAGCAAAGAGCAGATGCCATGATTGGGTCTGACAGTGGATTTTTGGCGACATGATAACAATTGGAACTCTCCCTGGGGTAGCCTGTGATATCAAGTGCTTCTCTGCAGTACTTAACATGGAGTGTGTGTACTGTACAATATACTTGTATAGTACTAGTTTCTATATGGAATTAGTAAACTGCCACTGGAGTTTTAGAACTAAAAGAGACTAGAAGCAAGTTAAGCTCAGAGGGGCCCGAGGCTACAGCAGATTCAAGAGAATTTTCTTTTGATTCTTCTAGTCAGTTATTCCACAGACATAGACCCACACTGTAGGAAAAGAGAATCTCAGAAATATGGTAAAGAAAAAGCAAGACGGAGGAAGGGACTGGGCAGCTTGGCCTCTCATTTGCTGCAGCTGGACTTGGGAAAAGATGTCAGTATTGCTAGGTCAGATTTTTTTTCCACCTCCCCCATCCCCCTAATAACCTGCTGAAACCTGCTGTTTGCAAAGAAGCTTTCCAAGGGCATAATTGCTAAAGCAATGTCAAGCATACCCATTGAGTACAATCTGCCCACGGAGAGGTTTACCTTGGTGTTGTGCTGCAGGCTCTCTGATAATCCAGCCAATTCCTTATTTTGGAAAGAAGCTCTCGTTTTCTCCTGTCAGCCTGGGTGATTGCCCAGTCTTTTAAAGTTTTCCTCAAGGTGGATGCCAGGTGCAACATTACAAAAAAAAAAGTCTTTCTGGACATTATAGCAAAACGAGTTGGGTTGGACCCCTCTTTGGACTAGGAACTGTAGGTCCTGGTCAAGGATTAAGGCTGAGGATGAGTGGCTGCAGGTAGGTGGGCAGGCAATTATTGCTGCAACTTGTCTCCTTTACACCTATTAACATTAACATAAAATTCATTTAAAAACTGGTGCCTAGGCTGGGAAGGTGGCTCAGTGGTAGAGCGCTTGCCTTGCATGCCTGAGGCCCTGGGTTCGATTCCTCAGCACCACATAAGCAAAAAGAAAAAAGCCGGAAGTGGCGCTGTGGCTCAAGTGGTAGAGCGCTAGCCTTGAGCTGAAGAGCTGAGGGACAGTGCCCAGGCCCAGAGTTCAGGCCCCACAACCGGACCAAAAAAAAAAGAAAAGGTCAGAGTGGGTTGGGAAGGTGGCTCAGTGGTAGAGTGCTAGCCTTGCATGCATGAGGCCCTGGGTTCAATTCCTGAGCACCACATAAGCAGAAAAAAGCCAGAAGTGGCGATGTGGCTCAAGTGGTAGGGCCCTGGCTTTGAGCTGAAGAGCTGAGGGACAATGCCCAGGCCCAAAGTTCAGGCCCCATGACAGACAAAAAAAGAAAGGAAGAAAAGAAAAGGCCAGAGATTGGCCAGGTGCTAGTGGCTCATGCCTTATAATCCTAGCTACTCAAGAGGCTGAGATCTGAGGATCATGGTTCAAAGCCAGCTGGGCAGAAAAGTCTGTGATGCTCTTATCTCCAATTAACCACTTAAAAAAAGCTGGAAATAGAGGTATAATACATTCAAGTTATCTCCAATAAACCACCAGAAAACCAGAAGTGGTGCTGTAGCTCAAGTGGTGGAGCGCTTGCCTTGAGCTGAAGAGCTGAGGGACAGTACCCAAGCCCAGAGTTCAAGCCCCACGACCGACAAAAAAAAAAAAAAGTGCTAAAGCACCACCCCAGCCTTCAGCAGAAAAAGTCAAGTGATAGTACAAGGCCCTGAGATAAAGACCTAGTGCTGACAAACCAGCACACATCTATACACACAGAAAGTCCAGAAATTGTATGCTGAAGGACTCCCAGATACCTTCAAAAAAGCTGAAATTTAACAGACAAACCAACTTGCAGTCCAATCTACAGGCAAAGAGGCCATTCTAAATTTAAAGGAATCCAGCTTACCTTGGAAATGTCTTAACATCAAGTTTGTGAGAGAAAGAAGCCAAAATTTAAAATATACCTTGCTGCCAAAGGGACCATCATTAGAAAAAGGTAAAACAGCAAATTTTTCCGAACAGTAGACATTTTTTTAAGTTTTTTGGTTTTTTTTATTATTATTATTATTACTATAAAGGTGATATACTGAGGGGTGACAATGTCACCTCTTCCTTCACTCTCTCCCAAGCAGCAATTACAAAAACAAAAACAAACAAACAAAAAAACCTGTGTTCAACAGAGCATCATCTTTTCAAGGGGGACAGCTGGGAAAATTGTTTTCTCCTCTGTGCCAGGCATTGTTCTAAATGCATTCACAAACATCACAGGTACTACTTCCTCTTTCTGGATTTCTCTGTCCCAGTCTGTCTATTCCAGCTTGTCCTTCCAGCAAATTCCTTCTACAGCCTTACCATTTCACATTCTTCTGCTCTACTATGCTTCCTGTGTGCTGTTTTCTTGTAATGTTTGAGCTTATTTGCATATCTGTCTCTTATGAATGAATTAAACAAGAAGAAGTCTGTGCCTCTGTCCCCAGTGCCCAGCCTGGTCCAGCACACCGGAGGCCTGCCACAGATTATCATCCTTCAAATTATTGCTCTCTTTTTACCAATTAGTAACTTGAGACCCAGAGAAATTAACTTGTCCAGAGTAAAAATAAATAGTGAAGCAGAAAGTAGATTAATGGTTGCCGAGGGAATCCTGAGGGACTGCTAATGAGTATAAGGAGTTTTGTTAGGGTTTACAAATAGTTCTAAAATTAGTGATAATATAATAACACCTTTGGGCTGAGATCAGTGGCTCACGCCTGTAATTCTAACTACTCAAAAGGCTCAGATCTGAGGATCATGGTTCAAAGGCAGCATAGGCAAGGAAAGTCCATGACACTTTTTTTTTTTTTTTGGTCCGGTTGTGGGGCCTGAACTCTGGGCCTGAGCACTGTCCTTCAGCCCTTCAGCTCAAGGCTAGTGCTCTACCACTTGAGCCAC
>NW_012268472.1:0-1739 GCF_000151885.1 Dipodomys ordii
GCGGTTCAAAGCCAGCCCGGGCAGGAAAGACCGTGAGACTCCTCCTATCTCCAATAAACCACCAGAAAACCGGAAGTGGCGCTGTAGCTCAAGTGGTAGAGCGCTCACCTTGAGCTGAAAAGCTGAGGGACAGCGCCCAGGCCCAGAGTTCAAGCACCACGACCGACAAAAAAAAAGAAGCTCAGGGACAGCACCTAAGCCCCGAGTTCAAGCCCCAGGACCAGCAAAAAAAATTTCAGGTACATGTAAGCAAAAGGCAGAGACAGAACAGAAAATTATCTACTCTTCTAACAGTCTTTGGCAGTCCCTCTCCCCAGTCATCTCAGATGTAAAAGCATATAAATTATTGTTATTTGCAATATATCTGTCATGGCTATTCTTATCACCTTGGATTGAGAAGGAACTAGGAGTTATTCACGTACACTATAGGTGAGTGTGTAAGGGTGTTTTCCCTCACGAGGGGGTAAGAACTATCCTCAATGTGGGCAGCACTACTCAACAGACTAAGGTCCTAGATGGAATGAAAGAGGAAGAGAGAAGAAGCATGTGGGCACAGGCCCATGTGGTCTCTCTCCCCTCTCCCCCTATTCTCTCTCTCTCTCCTCTCTCTCTGCTTCCTCAGCACCATAATATGAACCATTCTTTTCTGCCATACCCTCCTTGTCATGACAGATTGAAACCTCTAAAACAGAGGTGTTCTACCACTTGAGCCCCAACTCCAACCCAAAAAAAGTCTAGTTTAAAGTAGTAGACAAAGAGCATGTGGTGGTTGCAGGGATTATGTCCATTAAAAAGCCAAGAGCGAGGGATGTGGCTTAGTGGTCAAGTGCTTCCCTTGCATGCATGAAGTCCTGGGTTCGATTCCTCAGTACCACATAAACAGAAAAACCCAGAAGTGGTGCTGTTGTTTAAGTGGTAGAGTGCTAGCTTTAAGCAAAAGCAGCTCAGGATGAAGATATTCCACAATCTAACACATATAAGAAAATGAACAACAGCAAAATCAAGTGCCAGTGACTCATACCTATAATCCCAGTTACTTGGGGGCTGAACATGGGGAGATTATAATTTGAGACAAACTCCAGTCAGAAAAAGTTCATGAGATTACCACCCTCATCCCCAATTCTCAACCTAGAGCTAGGTACAGTGGTGTTATACATGCCATCTAGCTTCATGAAGATTAAGATTGGGAGGATCAACATTCTAGGCCAATCTAGAACAGAAAAGTCTTTAGACCCCCATCTTAACAGAAGCTGGGTATGGTAGCACGTAAGTGTCATCTCAACTACATCGAGAGGCTAACAATAGGCAAATCAAGATCCAAGCACATGCCTGGCCAAAATTAAGACTATCTCAAAAACAACCACATTAAAAAGGGTTGGATGGGGGCTGGGAAGGTGGCTCAGTAGTAGAGCGCATGCCTTACATGCCAGAGGCCCTGGGTTCGATTCCTCAGCACCACATAAGCAAAAAGAAAAAAGCCGGAAGTGGTGCTGTGGCTCAAAGTGGTAGAGCGCTAGCCTTGAGCTGAAGAGCTGAGCTGAGGGACAGCGCCCAGGCCCAGGGTTCAGGCCCCATGACCGGACCCAAAAAAAAAAAAAAAAGGGTTAGAGCCGGGGCTGGGAAGGTGGCTCAGTGGTAGAGAGCTTGCCTTGCATGCATGAGGCCCTGGGTTCAATTCCTCAGCACCACATAAACAGAAAAAGCCAGAAGTGGTGCTGTGGCTCAAGTGGTAGAGTGCT
>NW_012268472.1:15554-17520 GCF_000151885.1 Dipodomys ordii
TCAAGTGGTAGAGCGCTAGCCTTGAGCTGAAGAGCTGAGGGACAGCGCCCAGGCCCAGAGTTCAGGCCCCACAACCAGAACCAAAAAAAAAAAAAAGAAGAAGAAGAAGAAAAAAATGCTGCTAGGTTCTGGTGGTTCATACCTGCAATCCCAGCTATTCAAGAGACTGAGTTCTAAGGTTTGAGGCCAATTCCAGTAGGAAAATCAGGAGATTCTTTTCTCTACTAGAAGTGGAAAAAGCTAAGGGACAGGGCCTAGGCTCTGAGTTCAAATACAAACAAG
Source organism: Dipodomys ordii (assembly GCF_000151885.1). Taxonomy (NCBI): domain Eukaryota; kingdom Metazoa; phylum Chordata; class Mammalia; order Rodentia; family Heteromyidae; genus Dipodomys; species Dipodomys ordii. The sequence goes on from NW_012268472.1 coordinate 15,837, forward strand.
AGAGAGAGAGAAAAAAAAGTAAAAACTGATTTTAAGATGGTACAAAGAGCTGGGCGCAGGTAGCTCACACCTGTAATCCTAGCTACTCAGAAGGCTGACATCTGAGGATCACGGTTCAAAGCCAGCCCAGGCACGAAAGTCCATGAGACTCATCTCCAATTAACCACCAGAAAACTGTGCTGTGGCTCACATGGTAGAGTGTTTGCCTTGTTCTGAAGAGCTGAGGGACAGCACCCAGGCCCAGAGTTCAAGCCCCATAACCAACCAAAAAAAAAAAAAAAAGAAGATGATGGTACAAAGACACCTCCAGTATGAAAGGGCTAGCCCTGGGTTTGAATCCTCAGTACCACATAAACAGAAAAAGCCAGAAGTGGCACCCTGGCTCAAGTGGTAGAGTGCCAGCCTTGTGCAAAAGAAGCTCAGGGAAGTGCCAGGCCCTGAGTTCAAACCCCAGGACTAGCAATAAATAAAAGCCAGATTCATCACAGTGTCACTCATCATTCTTCAGCTGCCAGTAAACATACTTGTCTTCTTATTTTTACTGTCAGTTTAGCCTATGTTTCCAGAGAGAAGGCAGTCAATATATCCCTCTCTTCCTCCTCCATCATACCTCACTGATGTAAATTTCCTTAACCCTGAGGTCCACTATACATCCCAGCTTCAGTTAACAGTATTTGGAACCCTCAATTCAGACCTAGTCATAGCACTAACCCTAAAACCAGCTTTCCTCTTGCAACTTCCTCAAGTCACCTCAGCTTATCTAGCTGCTTCCACCACTCAATGACTCAATCAGATTCGGGTGTTAGGGTTTTCATAACAAAAACCAGTATACAAGCAGGGCGCCAGTGGCTCATACCTGTAATCATTCCTCACTACTCAGGAGGTTGAGATCTGATGATCTCGGTTCAAGGGCAGCCCGGGCAGGAAAAGTCTGTGAGACTCTTATCTCCAATAAACCACCAGAAAACTAGAAGGGGCACTATGGCTCAAGAGCACTAGCCTTGAGCTGAAGAGCTGAGGGACAGCACCCAGGCCCAGAATTCAAGCCCATGACCAACAACAACAAAACAACAACAACAAAAACCAGTCTATCTGAAAGAACTTCTCTTTTCTCGTTCCTGCCCCTTCTTGTGTCCGGACTCTACCTCCCTGTCTAAGCCTCACTTTCTCTCAATGTATCCCTTTGACAAAGAAGGAAAATGATACCTACTGAGACTCATAAGGACTTTTACAAAGCAGGGTACTATTAAAGACACTATCTTCTTTTTCTTTTCCCCAGTCCTGGGGCTTGAACTCAGGGCCTGGGCACTGTTTCTGAGCTTCTTTTGCTCAAGGCTAGCACTCTACCACTTGAGCCAGGGTGCCATTTCTGGCTTTTTCTGTTTATGTGGTACTGAGGAATCAAACCCAGGGCTTCATGTATGCTAGGCAAGCATTCTACCACTAATTATCCATATTTTATACATATTAGTAAAAAAATTTCCAGGGCTGGGAAGGTGGCTCAGTGATAGAGCGTTTGCCTTGCATGCTTGAGGCCCTGGGTTCGATTCCTCAGCACCACATAAGCAGGAAAAAAAAGCCGGAAGTGGTGCTGTGGCTCAAGTGGGAGAGTGCTAGCCTTGAGCTGAAGAGCTGAGGGACAGCGCCCAGGCCCAGAGTTCAGGTCCCATGACTGGACCCCCCC
>NW_012268472.1:19870-21756 GCF_000151885.1 Dipodomys ordii
CTTGCCTTGCATGCCTGAGGCCCTGGGTTCAATTCCTCAGCACCACATAAGCAAAAAGAAAAAAGCCGGAAGTGGTACTGTGGCTCAAGTGGTAGAGACAGCCTTGAGCTGAAGAGCTGAGGGACAGCGCCCAGGCCCAGAGTTCAGGCCCCACAACCGAACCCAAAAAAAAAAGAAAGATCACAGTCCAGGCCAACCCAGACATAAAGCAAGAGACCCTTTCTCAAAAATAGTCATACATGTATGTATATGAACTCATACCTATGTGTATGTGTATACATATATATATGTGTGTGTATATATATATATATGTATGTGTATACCCATGCACACATATATGAACCTTTAATACAGTGATGATGAGACATAGGAATTTTAAGTGAGAATTAAGGAAGAATGAAATATAAAGAATGTTGCTGGGGCTGGGAATGTGGCTTAGTGGTAGAGTGCTTGCCTAGCATGCATGAAACCTGGGGTTCAATTCCACAATACCACATACACAGAAAAAAAGTGGCACTGTGGCTCAAATGGTAGAGTGCTAGCCTTGAGCAAAAGAAGCTCAGGGACAGTGCCCAGGCCCTGAGTTCAAACCCAGGACTGGGGGGAAAAAATAAAGTAAGTAAGACCAATGTATTAACAAGTACTGTCCAACTGTCAAGATCTTAGCTGAGAGCTAGATTTTCTCGAACCTCTAGTTTCCTATTGGTGTCTCCCTATATGTGGAGAAATGACAGCTTTAACTCTCACCATAGAAAGAACAAATAAGGCAGAAGAGAGCCGGCTACTCTGTACCTTTGTGCCTCTTGCTTTTCTTTTTTCTGGAGATAGTTCTCTCATGGGCACTTTCCTCCTGGGCATCCATCTCATCACTGCTGTCAATAATGTCACAGGGCTCACCAGCCCCAGAAAGAACTTCCTCTGCAGGAACCTGGGAGGCTTCCAAGCCACAAAGAGATTTTACTAGAAGAAAACAGGGAAGAATGAGATGACACAGAAATCTATCCAGAAGTGCAAACAGCTTAGCCAAGGTTCCAGCATCCATCAGAGAAGGGGAAGAGGGAGGTTTGTGGGGGTGCTGGAGGAAGCTGAGAACCTAAAGCCAAGTTAAAATTTTAGCATTTTAATAACGGAAATTTGAAAAGCAATGGACAAATGAACTCCAAAGTTGTAGAAACTGGCACCTTCAAAGTGCAAACTTCAGCACTGTATATATAATTTTATCCACTATAAACTCTCTATTACAATAAAGGCAAAGGTGATTTTTATTCTGATCTACATGAACTCTTACATGAACTACGTTTAACCCTAGTCCTGAGGGACCCATGAAAGCAAAGGAAAACACGAGAAAAGGAAAAGATCGTGGCAAGGTTATAAGACAAAAAGAGAAGGTAGGTAGGTAGAGAGAGAGAGAGAGAGAGAGAGAAAGAGAGAGAGAGAGAGAGAGAGAGAGAGAGTGTGTGTGTGTGTGTGTGTGTGTGTGTCTGCAACAGATTACGAAGCAGCAGTGGAAAACTACACAAACTTGCTTTTTTTTTCTTTTTTTAACACAAAGAGAAACGCAGCTATAGAAACTGCTAGTCTTGGCTAATCCTCCCCCTCACTCCTCCCTCGAATAGGAGAGCAAACTCAGTTTATGGAAAGATGCCCAAAGGGTTGGGGGGGGGGCGGGGGAGGGGGGAGGGGGAGGGAGGATATGAAGGCAAAACTCCCAAGAACATAAAACACCTAGCTCTCCTTCTGAGCCTGGCTCCGCAGGGGCCTGGCCACATGCCTACCTTCCTGCTGAACGGCGTTGGCCACCGCTTTCTTGACCCGTCCAGACCTCACCACCGCTGGATCCGAGTTGGCATAATCCGCCACGGTTACTGAAAGACAGCATCAACCCT
>NW_012268473.1:0-2889 GCF_000151885.1 Dipodomys ordii
CTCTACCACTTGAGCCACAGCGCCACTTCCGGTTTTCTGGTGGTTTATTGGAGATAGGAGTCTCACGGTCTCTCCTGTCCGGGCTGGCTTTGAACCGCAATTCTCAGATCTCAGCCTCCTGACTAGCTAGGATTACAGGCGTGAGCCACCAGCGCCCGGCAAGATGGCTAATTTTATAGTAAGATTTACTGAGCTTGTGAGAAAAACGAGTTCTAAACAGATTTGGATATTATCTAAGCTTAACCTTTATTGAAGTCAAACACAGTTGGCTTTAAAACTGAACTCAGCTAGAAGTAGTGTTGCAGGTCTATAATCCCAACACTTGGGAGGCTGAAGCAGAAGGATCATAAGTTTAAGGCCGGCCTAGAGGAACATAGCAAGACTGTCTCAAAAGAGCAAAAGGAAAGCAAATGAAAGTCTGAAATAAAATTTCATTTCTCCAAAATGGGTTAAGAAACACACACACAGTTGCTGATAAATAGAAATTAAAGTTAAGCCAAGTGTTTTTTTTCCCCCAACAATGGCTGGCTACAAAGTACACAGCAAACTAAGCAAAACCATCTTAACTATGAACATCTTTAGATTTGCTGTTGAACTGCAGAACGAAGACTACCAAATTAACTCAAGTGTTGCCATGTGCCTGATGCAATGCCAATTTAACCCATTGGTGTGCTTACCCATGCCTTGGAGTCCTTCTTCACACTGTGGAATCAATCTTCTCCAACCAATATCCTGCTCCCCTGTGTGCATGCACGCACACACACGCATGCACGCACGTGAACACACAGCACGCACACAGAGCTGACCTCATCAGTGTAGTTACAGGACCGGCTTAGCCACACAGCAGGGTCAAGGGAGGCAGAAGACTTGGCTCTACAGCCCTGCCCATGCTGGAGGTCAGCACTAAACCTGAGGGACTTCCATAGGGTGCTGGGCGCTGGGTGCAGTATATCCATCTTGTCAAGGATTCACATTAATGATTGTCCATGTCAAAAAGCTTCAACTTCATGGAAAGCGGGCTGCTTCCCACATAGGGCTGGGTAGGGGCTGTGCCCCCACCACAAGGCAGGGTAACAGCACTGGAAGCCAAGCATCTACACACACCCAGAACCCTGGGAACCTGGGGGAGGGGCAGGGCAGGGGCAGGGCAATGGCACGGGCAAGGCATTGGCGCTGGGGAGAAGTGGAGCTAGTGGGCCAGTCAGAAAGAAGCAGGCTCAAGTAGGACACCATGACCTTTGAGAAGCCCATCGGACCCCTGAGCAAGGCGTCTAGCAGCCTTGAAGACAGACACCAGCAGCCAAGGTCCAGCAAGGGACAGGCACTGGCTTTTAGGCACCGCGAGGGCTGGAGTCCAGCCCAGCCGGGCAGCCCAGCCTCAGTACTCAGTGTAGTATGATGTTGAAGGGCCAGACCCGATAGACCACCGGTCCACAAGGCAGAGGCCTCAACAGGCCCACCCTGTGAGCATTTTCTATCTCAGCTGTAGCCTACTAGCCCCATTTTGCTGCTGCTGCAACTCCTCACAGATGACCAAGACAATCAGAGCCACGGTCCGGAGAGCAAGTGTCCTCCCCAACTCTTGTGTGGAAGATTTGGTCCCTACTGCAATGGTCAGAGGTAGACTTTTGGTGACTGGATCTGTCATCTGCGGATTAATCCACTACTGGCTCACATGGATGCCTGAGTAGGTGGGGTGGAAACTAGAGATGGGGCCTGGCTGGAGGAAGCAGGCTGGAGGGCTTCCTGGTGGCGAGGTGGCAGCCTGCCTTGCCAGAGGCTATGGCCAGTGTGGGCCAAAAGCAACCTTTCCTCCTGTCAACAGCTTATCTGAGATATTTTTTCTCAGCAGGAAAACCTCACACACACAGTGACATCATAATGTCCCTGGTAAACGAGATACTGACATACACACTAAAACAGCATCTCACACAAACCTAAGTCTCAGACACGCATCTGTGGGGAGAGTTTTCAAACTTCCCTAATCATACTCCACGCCTAGAAACTAGTGTTAAGGCCAGTACAGTAGCTCACAACTACAGACCGCCCTCAGAGAAGGCAGGCGAGAGGCTAGGCAACCCCAAAGTCCACTGCAGAAAACTAGCAAACTTCACGGGCTTGAAAGTAAGCGCAGAACCTAAGCAGGAGCAGCTGTTTAGCTTAATGTTTAGTTACTGTCATGAGCCTTAGGGGGCATCAGTCATTTTACATCTAGTTCATTCCAACAGAACAAAAGGTGTACCCATGCACATATGGTCACATTCCATCCCTTCAAGTCCACCCCCTGAAGAAATCGCTACAAACAAAACCAGACAACATAAAGTACGCAGGAGACAGAAACACATGAGGGTGAAGGGCTGCCGAGACGAGAACCTATGCAGTGTAGCCTACTTTAATTAAAGCAAGCAGGCTGACAGGAATGGACAGTCCTTCTAGAAAGCTCCATCCTTCCCTGAGTGATCATGGGCCCATGCTTATGTCTGCTGAGACAGAGCCTTGTGAGGCTTGCTGTGGGAGCCCGAGAGCGCTGGGGACTGTCTGGCTACAGCTCTGACTGTGATTCGAGTGTGAACACCAGGGAAAACTCTGGCTGTGTGGTTGTTTCTCCAGTGTACGTAAAGACGCAGGACTATGAATATCTGGCCTTCTTCAGTAATCCAGTCAAGAAACAGGAGAAATCTTCATATATATTTATCTCAGTCATTCCTGGTATGTAATGTGTTACCAAAAACTGCTTACCTCAGTGATTCTTGAGTTCTCTTCATCTACCCCTTGGAATGTGCTCTTTGTTTTTGTTTTGGTTTTTTTTGGGTCCGATCGTGGGGCCTGAACTCTGGGCCTGGGCACTGTCCCTCAGCTCTTCAGCTCAAGGCTAGCGCTCTACCACTT
>NW_012268473.1:10904-11277 GCF_000151885.1 Dipodomys ordii
CCACAGAGAAGCACGAGGCCACACAGGCCACGAGAAAGGACCACAGAGAAGCATGAGACCACCCAGACCACGAGAAAGGACCACAGAGAAGCACGAGGCCACACAGGCCACGAGAAAGGACCACAGAGAAGCATGAGACCATGCAGACCACGAGAAAGGACCACAGAGAAGCATGAGACCACACAGACCACGAGAAAGGACCACAGAGAAGCTTGAGACCACGCAGACCACGAGAAAGGACCACAGAGAAGCAGAAGACCACTCAGACCATGAGAAAGGACCACAGAGAAGCACGAGACCACCCAGACCACGAGAAAGTACCACAGAGAAGCACGAGACCACCCAGACCACGAGAAAGGACCACAGAGAAGCA
>NW_012268473.1:11762-13472 GCF_000151885.1 Dipodomys ordii
GACCACAGAGAAGCAGGAGACCACCCAGACCACGAGAAAGGACCACAGAGAAGCACGAGGCCACACAGACCACGAGAAAGGACCACAGAGAAGCAGGAGACCACGCAGACCACGAGAAAGGACCACAGAGAAGCATGAGACCACACAGACCACGAGAAAGGACCACAGAGAAGCACGAGGCCACATAGACCATGAGAAAGGACCATAAAGAAGTAGCCACCTTTGTATCTCAGAGTTATGGATACTCTGGGCCTGAAAATGGCCACCAGTTAGTGCTACTCGGTGGAAGAGCCAAGCTACACAGACAGATACAAACTATAATGAGTTTGATGGTTCTTTTTACTTTTTCTAAATCCCTTTATGTTACACCAGCTAGTTCAAACCAGAGCTAAGGAACTCCCTATACTAATTTTGCATGTGTTCCAATTATCTAGTTAAAACTGAATTTATTCAAGAACCAATGCCACACAACTGGAATTCTTCTTTTTTTGGAGGGAGGAGGCAATATTACGGCTTATACCGAGCTTTTTCAGTAGTAGGGCTTGAACTTAGCTTTTTCTTGCTCAAGGCTAAAGCTCTACCATTGAGCCACAGCTCCACTTCTAGTTCTGGCTGGTTAACAGAATATAAGAGTTTTATGGCTGGGGCTGGGAAGGTGGCTCAGTGGTAGAGCACTTGCCTTGCATGCATGAGGCCCTGGGTTCGATTCCTCAGCACCACATAAGCTAAAAGAAAAAAGCTGGAAGTGGCATTGTGGCTCAAGTGGTAGAGCGCTAGCCTTGAGCTGAAGAGCTGAGGGACAGTGCCCAGCCCAGAGTTCAGGCCCCACAACCGGACCCAAAAGAGTTTTATGGCTGGCTTTGAACCACAATCTGGAGATCTTAGCCTCTTGAGTAGCTAGGACTACAGGTCTGAGCCAGACGACAGGGAGGCCTGTCCCCACCCTGGTAGATTCTGACATACTCTTCTTGTGAGCTACTCATTTAACAGTTTTTGGTGATGGTGTTTTAATAGTATTGGGGTTTGAACTCAGGACTATGTATGCTTGCTAGGCCAGTACTCTAATACCTGAACCATGTCTCCAGCCCTACTTTTTGCTAGCTACTTTGGAGATGGAGTCTAGTGACATTTCTAGTCTAGGCTGGCTTTGAACTACTATCCTCTAGATCACAGCTTCCTGAGTAGCTAGTATTATGGGTATGAGCTGTAAGGTCTACACAGGGACACCTCTCTACCTCTTGGCTAAGTTTCTGCCCAGTATCTGTTACCTAGCTGACTGGCAGACCTGGAAGCACTCACCTTCCCCTCCTGCTAGGTCACAAGCATCCCACCTGACCGTAGGAGGGTCCCAGACCCTGAGGTCATGTCCGGATCCAGTATGGCCACACCTTTCCCCACCTGACCACACCTCTTCCTGTCCCTGGCCTAGATAAGTCCTGGCCAAGGGGTGAGTTTCCCTTCTTTTTCAGCCATGCCTCTCTACCATGCACAGCGGGGGCAGCAGTCCAGTAAATAAACGTCTTCTCCTGCCTGAACAGCACATAGTGTTCTCTTCAGTGGCTACCTAATGAAACCTACCTATTTAATATACTGGCATTGACTAGTGGACTTCTTTTTAGCTCATCAAACATTTTTTTTTTTTTGGGTCCGGTCATGGGGCCTGAACTCTGGGCCTGGGCAATGTCCCTCAGCTCTTCAGCTCAAGGCTAG
>NW_012268474.1:0-269 GCF_000151885.1 Dipodomys ordii
AACCCAGGGCCTCAGGCATGCAAGGCAAGCACTCTACCACTGAGCCTCCTTCCCAGCCCCCACTTGTGTTTTTTGAGTGGTTAATTAGAGATAAGAATCTCACGGAGACTTTTATGCCTGGGCTGGCTTTGAACCAATATCCTCAGATCTCAGACTCCTGAGTAGCTAAGGTTACAGGCATGACTCACTGGTGCCCGGCTCTGCCTCTTTTAAAGGATACCTTTCTATGTGAGGGAGTTGAACTCAGGGCCTGAGCACCCTCCCCTAGC
>NW_012268474.1:5269-6142 GCF_000151885.1 Dipodomys ordii
TTCTTTTTGCTTATGTGGTGCTGAGGAATCGAACCCAGGGCCTCAGGCATGCAAGGCAAGCGCTCTACCACTGAGCCACCTTCCCAGCCCCCTTGTGTATATTTTAATCAAAAGGCCCTGATCAACGTAACCTTTTGCTATGAAGGTTCCTCTGAGCTAGCCAGTACCAGTGCCATTCCTAGGGAAGGTCTAGTCAGGCAGATGCCTGACTGGGCTCAGCCCTTTGAGAATATGGTTTCATTTAGTCTGTAAGAAATTTAGGACAAGGTACAATAGGTGACCTTTTCTGAAGATGGGAGGGCAGGGCTGAACTCAGTGCCCCAGGTGGTGGCCAAGGGAAGGAGAGGAAGGAGCTGAAGCGGGCGTGCACTCCTGCTAACTCCCCTTTACTAAAGGGTCAGGGTAGGCTCCCACGACAGATGTCAGATGCTCAGATGTTCTCACGGCATCCTGCCACGGACAAGGTCCAGCCTCCAGATCACAAGGCTCTAACACTTCTTTGTGAATGAAGTCAGCTTGGACACAGCAGCCGTTTGCCTCTGACCTCAAACTTAAACTCCTTCTGATTCAGCCTCCTGATTGCTGGGATTACAGGCATGTGTCTCCATGACAGTTTAACATTGGTTTGTTTTTTTTCCCCCCTTTTTTTAACCTACTGAGCACTTGCCTAGCATGCATGAGGCCCTGGGTTCAATTCCTCAGTACCACAAATAGAAAAAGACAGAAGTGGTGCTGTGGCTCAAGCGGTAGAGTGCTAGCCTTGAGCAAAAGAAGTTCAGGGACAGTGCCCAGGCCCTGAGTTCAAGCCCTAGGACTGGTGGGGGAAGAAGAAGAAGAAGAGGAGGAGGAGGAAGAGGAGGAGGTGGAGGAGGA
>NW_012268474.1:6192-9464 GCF_000151885.1 Dipodomys ordii
AGGAGGAGGAGGAGGAGGAGGAGAAGGAGAAGAGGAAGAAGAAGAGGAAGAAGAAGAAAAGGCCAGGAACCAGGACAGGAAGATCTATTTGGAGAATGAGACTCATGAGTGTGGCATGTGTGGCATCTGAAGAGACAGAGGGGCCTAAGCCAGTGGGTACAAGTGGTCACAAGTGGTCTAGGAGCTCAGGAGAGAGGCCGGCCTGCACAGACCCTCCTGGAAGCTGATGGTCAGAAACTAGGATGGGCGGTCTTGACTCACTTCCATTGGCACTTCTCTGGGGCCTGGCTTGCCCACCTGAGCAGCTTCAATGTCCCTGTTGTGCATCCCTAGGACAAGCTTGTCACTAGTGGTACCTGAGCTTCCTGCCTCCTTGTTTGACTGGCTACTCCTGTAGGCCATAGACAGCATCCAGAAGCTCAGTTCTTGTGTTGGAGGCCATTCAGTGCCAGCGAATGTGGGCCAGCGCTCCCCCACAAACCCACCCGCTCCTCTGAGTCCCAGCTTCCCTCTCAGCCCTCCCCCACCCCATCCATAGCAAGCCCATCTGTTCTTCCTTCTTTATTGTGAACTGAACCATGTGTCCCAAAAAGATTTGTGGAAGCTCAAACTCCCAGCGTCTGTGAATCTTTACTGGGAAACAGGGTCTCTGGAGATGTGATCAAGTTAGACTCAATTAAAGCCCCCTCAAGCTGTACAATCGGTGGCTTTGTGGGAAGAGAAGAGCCGCAGGCACACATAAACACCACGTGACCAGGGACCAGAGTTTGGTGAGAGCAGCTGCAAGTCTGGCAGCCCCAGGGACTGAGGTTGGAAGCTGGAAGGAAACTGGAGGATCCTCCCTCCTCCCGGGACTCCAGGCCCTGCCACACCTACATCACTGATTTCTGGCCTTCAGAACTATGAGGAAGTGAATGTTTGTTGTTTAAGCTGTCCAGGCTCTGGGGACGGAGCCCCGCGAAGCCCTGTTCTCTTCTCTCCCTGTGGTAGTACCCTCTGTAGTCTGGCCCCAGCCCTTCCCCCAGCTTCCTTTTTTAGCTGCCCTTTGAGGGCAAGGCAGTGAAGTCACCTGGCCACCAGGTCACTAGGTCACCTGCTTCAGGTTGAGGTTTGCATTTGCTTCCTCCTGTTGTTCTTGTGTCCAGCCTGCCCACATACTTATCCATGGTACGTTTGTTTCTTTGTTTCTGTGCTGGTCATGGGACTTGAACTCAGGACTGAGAACTGACCCTGAATATTTTTACTCAAGTCTAGGGCTCTATCACTTGAGCCATAGTGATACTTGCAGCTTTTTGTGGTTTATTGGAGATCAGAGTCTACAGACTTTCTTTCCTCAGGCTGGCTTTGAACCATGATCTTCAGATCTCATCCTCTGAGTGGTTAGGGTTATAGGTATGAGCTACTGGACCCAGCTAGAGTCAGTTTTGTTTTGTTTTGGGTTTTTTTGTTTTTGCCAGTCTTGGGGCTTGAACTTAGGTGCTGTCCAAGCGCCTCTTTGTGTTCAAGGCTAGCACTCTACCACTTGAGCCACAGCACCACTTTCTGTTTTTCTGAATAGTTTTATTGGAGATAAAAATCTCATAGACTTTCCTGCTCTGGCTGGCTTTCTTTTCTTTCTTTCTTTCTTTCTTTCTTTCTTTCTTTCTTTCTTGCCAGTCCTGAGCTTGAACTCAGGGCCTGGGTGCTATCCTTGAGCTTCTTTTGCCCAGGACTAGTGCTCTACCTCTTGAGCCACAGTGACACTTCTGGCTTTTTCTGTTATGTGGTACTAAGAAAGAATCGAACCTAGGACTTCATGCCTGCTAGGCAAGCACTGTACCACTAAGCCACCTTCCCAGCCCCTCTCTGGCAGGCTTTGAACCTCAATCATCAGATCTCAGCCTCCTGAGTAGCTAGGATTACAGGCATGAGCCACAGGTACCAGGCTTAGAGTCAGTTTACTTGTGGTCATCTTCTCCTGTGCTCCCTTCCTGTTCTGCTGAGATGGAGAAGCAGGAGTGGGTGGGTCCCATGCCAGACGGGCAGCAGTTAGGTTGGATGCACAGAGCCAGCGGTGTTAAAGAACCACATCCATGGATGGTCACATGACAGAAAACCCAGGGCAGCTTCCATGGTCCTAACTGATAGCCTTGGGGTATGGAAGAAAGGCTCATTTTTTCTTCCTTTTTTTTTTTTTTCTTTTTAAATGTTTGTTGGTCGTGGGTATTGAACTTGAAGCCTGCTGTCCCGGAGCTTTTTTGCTCAAGGCTAGCGCTCTGCCACTTTTAGCTTCAGCTGCACTTCCAGCTTCCTGGTAGTTAATTGGAGTAAGAGTCTCACAGAGCCAGGCACAGGTGCCTCACATCTGTAATCCTAGCTACTCAGGAGGCTGAGATCTGAGTATTGAGGTTTGAAACCAGCCCTGGTAGGAAAGTCCATGAAATTCTTATCTCTACTCAGATAAACTACTCAAAAAAGCCTGAAGTAGCACTGTAGCTCAAGTGGTAGAGTGCGAGCCTTGAGCAAAAGAAGCTCAGGGATAGTGCCCAGGCCCTGAGTTCAAGCCCCAGGACTGGCAGAACCATAAGAGAGTCTTCATACAGTGATCTCAGATCTCAGCCTTCTGAGTAGCTAAGATTACAGGCTTGAGCCACCGGTGCCTGACAAGATTATTTTCTTTGGTGCCAATACTGGAGTACTGGTGCTTAGCTTTTTCCCTCAAGGCTGATACTCTACTACTTGAGTCACATACCAACCTCTGGCTTTTGAAGGTAACTTAGGAATCAGAATCTCAAAGATTTTTCTCCCTGGGCTGGCTTCCAACCTTGATCCTCAGATCTCAGCCTCCTGAGTAGCTGGGATGACAGATGTGAGCCACCAGCACCCAGCTCAGGGGATTCCTTTTTTTTTTTGTCGGTCCTGGGGCCTGAACTCTGGGCCTGGGCGCTGTCCCTAAGCTCTTCAGCTCAAGGCGAGCATTCTACTGTTTGAGCTACAGCGCCACTTCCAGTTTTCTGGTGGTTTATTGGAGATAAAAGTTTCCTGGACTTTCCTGCCCTGGCTGGCTTGGACCACAATCCTCAGATCTCAGCCTCCTGAGTAGCTAGGCATGAGCCACCGGCACCCAGCTAGGAGATTCTTTTTTTTTTGGGGGGGGGCGGTCCGGTCATGGGGCCTGAATTCTGGGCCTGGGCGCTGTCCCTCAGCTCTTCAGCTCAAGGTTAGCACTCTACCACTAGAGCCACAGCGCCACTTCTGGCTTTTTTCTTTTTGCTTATGTGGTGCTGAGGAAT
>NW_012268475.1:0-2006 GCF_000151885.1 Dipodomys ordii
CCCGCCACGCCGAGCCCCGGCTCCCAGATCACCGGCGGCAGCAGCAGCAGCGGCAGCAGCAGGCGCAGGAGCGCCACGGCGGCTCCTTCAACTGCCCGGGGCCCCAGCATGGCGGCCACCACTGCGAGGGCAGCCCCCCGCCGACCCTCGTCCTCGGCCAGCCGCCAGGCCTCCCCGGACTCAGTAAAACAGCGCCACTGGCTGCTGTGCCTCAGCCGCCGGGGACATGTCGCTCTCGGGCCTCCTTCTACTCCTCCTCAGCCACGGGTGCCGCCTCCCACCTCAGGAACAACCTACCCCGTCGCCCAGCCCCCCAGCTAGGACACTGCAGCCAACCAGCGCCCAGCCCTCATTAATTACCCACCACCCCGCCGGGAACTGCGCGCTCATTGGCTATAGGTCTCCGAAAGAGGTGTGTCCACTGCCAAGTTCTGGACCAATCACCGAGCTCAAAATGGAGCGCGCGCAGAGGGAGGGAGTTCGGTTGAAGCAGCGGTTCGATGCGGAAGTGGCGGGTGCAGCGTCCAGGCGGCCCCGGAATCCCACAGCTGAATGGGAAAGCTGGCAAAGAGGAGGGGGTAGATAAAAGGAATGAGGGGGAAGGAAGCGTGGGGGAAGATTTAGGAAAGGGCGCACGGACACGTCGCCAGCATTTCCGGTGCTCCAGTTCTAGCGACCGAATAGGCTCCGAAGGGGGCGTTACTGTCTTTCCCGCCCCCTCTTTTTTCCCCCCCACTCCCAAGAGAGACTTGAGCAAAAGCTCTTGCAGGAGAAGCAATGGAGACTCTCCCGATCGAAGAGATGCAGTCTGAGGCAGAGAACCTAGCCGATTCCGGACAGGCCAATAAGCACACGTCTGGAGAGCACGAGTCCCTCGAGGACGAGGTCCCGCCCCCACCCCTTAGTGGGGTTCCGGGCGGGGGTGGTAGCGTCCAGGCGGCCGTCCAATCAAGAGGCTCCAACGCAGCGGAAACGCGTGGCTCTGTGTAGGAGGGGCTCCAGGCTGCTCGCGTTTCCATGGTGACAGCCTCTGGCCGGCCTGAGCGCCGTTGGGGCGAGGGCGGGGCTCCCTTGGCCTGGGTGAGTGCGGTGCGGGCGAAGGCCAGCCTGGGCACCCGGGCGGCCAGGCGGTGGCACAGTTCTCTCCCTGCTCCTTGGCGGTTCTCCCAGCGCTCCCCTGCCCTAGCCGTCGCTGCACTCAGAATGCTGCCCCGTCTCCCCATTTTTCCAGTGGGAACGCGGACTAAGAAAGGCTGAGTGTTTCCCAGACCGTATCCCCCTAAGTTTAGCGTGTGTGTGTGTGTATCATTCCACAAATACTTACCCAACCCTTTCTATTTGATTTATCAGATTTATCAGGTAAAATACTGGAAGCACCAAGGGATGGTGGCTCACGCTTGTCAGCTACTCAGGAGGCTGAGATCTGAGGATTGCGGTTCAAAGCCGGCCCAGCTGGGAAGTTCGAGAGACTCTTACCTCCAATAAGCTACTCAGAAAAAGCCGGAAGTGGTGCTGTAGCTCAAGTGCTAGCCTTGAGCAAAAGCATCTCAGGGACAGAACTCAGGCCCTGAGTTCAAGCCCCAGGTCCGGCAATAAATAAATATACAGAAAGCCCAACTGAAGTTCAGTTTGAGGCAAACAAATGGAACAAGCCGGGCACCGGTGGCTCACTCAAGCCTGTAATCCTAGCTATTCAGGAGGCTGAGATCTGAGGATGGTGGTTCAAAGCCAGCCAGAGCCGGAAGTGGAGTTGTGGCTCAAGTGGTAGAATGTTAGCTAGCCCTGAGCAGAAGTGCTCTGGGACACTGCCTAGGTCCTGAGCTCAAGTATCAGGACCACCACCACCACACACACACACACACACAGAATTATTGCTTAGCACATAAGTAGAGCTATGAAAATTCAAGTCAAGTTTGAATTTTAAACTGCCTGTGGTGGTGTTTTTTGTTTTGTTTTTCCTAATTAATTGGAGATAAGATGGGCTGGGAAGGTGGCTCAGTGGTAGA
>NW_012268475.1:3501-6406 GCF_000151885.1 Dipodomys ordii
TTTTTCGTTTTGCTTATGTGGTGCTGAGGAATCGAACCCAGGGCCTCATGCATGCAAGGCAAGCGCTCTACCACTGAGCCACCTTCCCAGCCCTGGTCCTGGATTTTAAAATAGAGCCAGGGCACTGTCCTTGAACTTCTTTTGCTCAAGGCTAGCGTTCTACCACTTGAGCCACAGCTCTACTTTCAGCTCTTTTCTTTAAAATTCTGTTTTTGGACTTTATTGGAGAGAAGGGTCTCACAGACTTTCCTGTTTGGGCTGGCTTTGAACCATGATCCTCAGATCTCAGCCTCCTGAGTAGCTAGGTTTATAGGCTGAGCAACTGGCACCCAGACACATTTTTTTTTGTCGTCGGTCATGGGGTTTAAACTCTGGGCTTGGGTGCTGTTCCTGTGCTCTTCAGCTCAAGGCAAGCATTCCACTGCTTGAGCCACAGCACCACTTCTGGTTTTCTAGTGGTTTATTGGAGATAAGAGTCTCCCGGCCTTTCTGCCCCAGCTGGCTTTGAACCGTGATTCTCAGATCTCAGCCTCCTGAGTAGCTAGGATTACAGGCGTGAGCCACCAGCGCCCAGCCAGACACAATTTTTTTAAATAAAATTTTTGAAAAATTAAGCCAGCCTTATTTTCCTATTTTGTGCTGGTTATATTTGAGACAGGAGATAGGGTCTTGTTTCCTTTCTTTCTGTGTGTGTGTGTGTACCTCTCTCCACACACACACACACACACACACACACAGGTATGTATATACATGCTTCATTCTATGGCTAGGATGACAATCATGCCACCTTGCCTGGTTTCTTCTGTTGAGGTTTTGAGTCTGTCAGACTTTTCGGCACTGGCTGGCCTAAAACCTTAAGCTCGTATCAGACTCCCATATAGTTCGGTACGGGAGGTAGGATCCACCAAGCCCAGTTACAACATGATAATTTTTCTACCTCAGCTAGTGTCAATCCATGATCTTCCTGTTTTCAGCCTCTCAAGTAGCTAGTATTACAAAAGCCACTGGTACCTTGCTTGATTAAATCTTTAAGGAAGCCTCAGAAGGCCTAAACTTCCAACTTTCTCTTAGGGCTCCCTCCCCCATATCTTTGTTACTCCAGGAAGTGAGCAAAATACCTGGATAAGTCCCCAATGAGCTATTCAGATTTCATTCCCATTTGGGCCAACCTTTTTTTTTTTTTTTGTCAGTTGTGGGGCTTGAACTCTGGGCCTGGGCACTGTCCCTCAGCTCTTCAGCTCAAGGCGAGCACTCTACCCCTTGAGCCACAATGCCATTTCCAGCTTTTTCTACTTATGTAGTGCTGAGGAATCGAACCCAGTGCCTCATGCATGCAAGGCAAGCACTCTACCACTGAGCCACCTTCCCAGCCCCTGGGTCAACCTTGAACCAAGGAGCCTGGGTCTCTTTTTTGAGATCCAGGGGCTTGGGATTACAAGCATGTGCAGCCATGCCTAGCTAGGCTTAATTCATTCTCTTCTGTAAAACATAAATTCAGAGACCCTGAAGGCAAGATGAGCATAGGATATGAGTCAGGTTGCCAGGGTGCTATGGCTAGGTCCACCATTTATCACTATGTAGCCTAAGTATTGTGAGTTTGTGTCCAGGACCCTGAATTCAAGACTTGGTGCCTGCTTGTGAGGCAGGTGCTCTACTGCCCCGACAAGTCACCTTAAACAGCTGTTTGCTTCAGCAACAATAAAAAATCAATTTAGAAAAAAAGGTCCAAATAATCCCTCTCTTGTGTTTTATAAATTGTGCAATAACTCTTGTATTTTTTTTTGTGGGGGGGGGGGTCCAGTCGTGGGGCCTGAACTCTGGGCCTGGGCACTATCCCTCAGCTTGAGCTACAGCGCCACCTCCAGCTTTTTTCTTTTTGCTTATATCATGCTGAGGAATCGAACCTAGGGCCTCAGGCACGCAAAGCAAGCGCTCTACCACTGAGCCACCTTCCCAGCCTGCAATAACTCTTGTAAATGGAGACTTCTTGCCAGTGTGCAGTCTCCAGTTCGGTGGACTGTTCTTTTGTATGAATAATAAACCCTTTAACATTTTTGTTGTTGCTGTTTGTTTTTTTGCCGGTCGTGGGTCCTGAACTCGGCCTGGGCACTTTCCCTCAGCCCTTCAGCTTTAGGCTAGCACTCTACCACTTGAGCCACAGCACCACTTCCAGGTTTTTCTGCTTATGTGGTGCTGAGGAATCAAACCCAGGGCCTCATGCATGCAAGCCAAGCATTCTATCACTGAGCCACCTTCCCAGCCCTTTTTTAACATTTTTAAGCTCATCTGATTTTAGTTTTGAAGTAGTGCCTTGCACAAGCCAAGCCATCAACCAAGTGTTATCCCTCCACATACTAAAAGGTTGTTTGGTCTGTAGTTTTAGAAACGGCCTCAGAGCTCAGTGTGCTTTGGTTTCTGTTTGAGATAGGGTCTCCCTAGCCCAGGCTGTCCTTGAACTGGTGATCCCCTGCCTGCACCTTCTGACTGATGGGATTACAGATGTGTACTGCCATGCTCAGCTCCCAGAGTTTTCCATTTAAACAAAGAAAAAATACATGTTTCCTTCTCTTTTTCTCTTTGTGCCAGTACTGGGGGCTTGAACTTAGGGCCTGGGTTCTGTCCCTTCGCTTTTTTTTTTTTTTTTGGTCGGTTGTGGGGCTTGAACTCTGGGCCTGGGCATTGTCTCTGCACTCTTCAGCTCAAGGTGTGCTCTACTGCCTGAGCCGCAGCCCCACTTCCAGTTTTCTAGTGGTTAATCGGAGATTGGAGTCTCACGGACTTTCCTGCCCGGGCTGGCTTTGAACCATGATCCTCAGATCTCAGCCTCCTGAGTAGCTAGGATTACAGGCGTGAGCCACCAGTGCTCAGCTTTGTCCCTTAGCTTTTTGACTCAAGGCTGGCATTT
>NW_012268475.1:8346-16301 GCF_000151885.1 Dipodomys ordii
AGCTTTTTCTGCTTATGTGGTGCTGAGGAATCGAACCCAGGGCCTCATGCATGCAAGGCAAGCACTCTACCACTGAGCCACCTTCCCAGCCCAAGTCTTACACTCTTGTTTAGCTATCTTGCTCAAGGCTGGCATTCTACCACTTGAGTCACATCTCTACTTTCTGGCTTTTTGCTGATTATTTGGAGATAAGAGTCACATGGGTTTTCCTACCCAGGCTGGCTTCAAACTTGGATCCTCAGACCTCAGCCTTATGAGTAATTAGGATTACAGGTGTGAGCCACCAGCATCTAACATAGGTCAGCTGTTTCTGTTATCCCTCCTAGTTTTGTTTTGTTTTTTTTGGCAGGATCTTGCTGCATAGCGCAGGCTGACCTTGAACTTGTGATCCTCCAGCCTCAGTCTTCTGAGAGTGGGATGACAGGTGTAGACCTCCACACTTGGCCTTCTTCTACGTTTTCTTTGTATTAAGGATATAATTCACTGGAGTCAGGGACACCATGAACAATCTTCGTGTGTCTTATTTTGGGGGTTGTGGTGCTTGATCTCAGGGCCTGGGAGCTATCTCTGAGCTTTTTTTTTCCCCTGGTCCTGGGCCTTGAAATCTGGGCCCGGGTACTGTCCCTAAGTCCCTTTTGCTCAAAGCGAGCACTCTGCCACTTGAGCAACAGCACTACTTCTGGCTTCTTCTATGATTAATTGGAGATAAAGGTCTCATGGGCTTTCTTGCCCAGGCTGGCTTTGAACCACAATCTTCAGTTTCAGCCTCCTGAGTAGATAGGATTACAGGTGTGAGCCACCAGCACCTGGCTCATTTTTCTTTTTGAGACTTCATCTACGTAGATCAAGATGGCCTGCTACTCTCTCTGTAGTCCCAACTGACCTAGAACTTGTGATCTTCCTGCCTCAGTCTCCCAGGTGCTGGGATTACAGGGTTGTGCCACCACATCAGGTTTCAGAGACAATTTTCATCATCTCTTATATTCCTCTCCTATATGCAGCTTTTCCTATAGCTTGTGGGGTTCTATCCCCTCTCTCAATCTCAGATTCTTTATCCATAAAATGGAGTAAGATAATTAATGGCACACTTACCAAGGCTGCACACATAAAGAAAGCAGCTGCTCTATTCTTTCCAGTCTCCTCCCTACATCTAGGCAAATGAAGGAAGCAACCAGATGGAATATTTACAACTAACATTTGCACTTAGGATACGAAATAGTCGGTTTACTTGTCGGCAGTCCCTCTAGACCAGAACTTCCTGCCGTGGTGGAAAAGTGCTATATCTGTACTACAAGTGCAGTTGGGTTGGTGGGGTTTTTTTTTTTTTTGGTTGCTATTTGTTTTTTCTTTTTTAATTTTGTTTTGTTTTGTGGCTACTAGGGCCTCAGCTTGCTTAAATACCTCCAAGCTGATTTTTTATTGGTTAATTGGCGATGGAGTCACACAGACTTTTCTGCCAGGACTGGCCTTTAATTGTGATTCTCCAGTTCTCAGCCTCCATAGTAGGTAGGATTACAGGCTACATGTGGCCATCTAACACAAAAATTGTGGCTGATGTGCCCCATGGTGTGTGCAACTGAAAAGGTTATCAGAAGGAGTGACTGGGTAAGGAAAACAGTTCACAATAGCTATATTATGATACTCTGGTGGGGCTTGAAAATAATAGCAATGCCCTGGTTCTGGTATTCTGCCTTGGTGGCTCTAGCCAGTGCTAATGAAATCTACATTAAATTTTAATAGATTTAACTCTTTCTTTTCTTGTGTGGTACTAAGGATTGAACTCAGGACCTCATTCTTGCTAGACAAGTGCTCTACCACTGAGAAAGTTCATGAAGTTAAACTTCTGGGGCCACATGTGGCCAGTAGCCATTGGACTGGACAAAGTAGTTGAGACTATAAGCTACATGAAAGCAAGGATCAAATCTCTTTTTACCTTGACATCCCAGTACCTACTAGTGGAGCTAGCAGATAGAAAGTGCCCACTGTGAGCTGGGAATGTGGCTTAGTGGTAGAGTGCTTGCTTAGCATGCATGAAGCCCTGGGTTCAATTCCTCAGTACCACATAAACAGAAAAAGCTGGTAATGGTGCTGTGGCTCCAGTGGTACAGTGTGGCCTCGAACAAAAGAGGCTCAGGGACAGTGCCCAGGCCCTGAGTTCAGCCCCCAGAACTAAAAAAAAAAATGAAAGAAAGAAAAGGAAAGAAAGAGAAAAAGAAAAAGTAAGTGCTCAGTGGTTGTGTACCAAAGAAAGACCAACTAGGCCAGCTTCTGGTGGTTCATGCCTATAATCCCAGCTACTCAGAAGGCTGAGATCAGAGGATCCCAGTTTATTTATTTATTTATTTGCTTCTTTTGCTCAAGGCTAGCACTCTACCACTTCATCCATAGCACCAATTCCAGCCTTTTCTGCTTATGTGGTACTGAGGAATTGAACCCAGGGCTTCATGCATGCTAGGCAAGAACTTTACCACGAAACACATACCCAGCCCCCAGTGGATCCCAATTTAAAGCCATCTCGGGTAGACAAATCCAAGCGATTTTTATCACTAATTAACTAGCAAAAAGCCAAAATTGAGGGTATGACTCAGGTGGCAGAGAACCAGCCTTACGTAGAAAAGCTAAGGAAAAGTTTTAGGCCCTGAGTTCAAGCCCCACTACTGTCATAAAAGAGAGTAAATTATGAGAGAGCCTGGTGCCGGTGGCTCACGCCTGTAATCCTAGCTACTCAGGAGGCTGAGATCTGAGGATCGTAGTTCAAAGCCAGCCTGGGCAGAAAAGTTCATAAAACTCTTAGCTCCAATAAACCACTCAGAAAACTGGAAGTGGTGCTGTGGCTCAAGTGGTAGAGTGCTAGCCTTGAGCTGAAGAGCTGAGGGACAATGCCCAGGCCCAGAGTTCAAATCCTATAACTGACAAAAGAGAGAGAGAGAGAGGAAGAGAGAGAGAAAGGGAGAAAGAAAGAGGAGAGAGAAAGAAAAGAAAGAAAAAAAGGAAGGACTAACAAGCAGAAGCAGGAACTAAACAAAAATATCCTACAATTATTCCTCCTCTTTCCCTTCAAGTGTCCAACACTTGTCTGTAAAATGGGGAAATTAGTGTTTCCTATATCATAGGGTTCTTAGGAGAATTAACAAGTTAATTAATTAATATGTGTGAAGGGCTTAAGAGAATGCCTGGCTCATAGCTAGTAAGTGCTTGTTAATTAAAAATAAAACTCAGCCAGGCGTGGTGATTCATGCCTATAATCCCAGTACTCAAGAGGATGACGCAGAAGGATTGCAAGTTCAAGAATAGCCTGGACAATATAGTGAGGCTCTGTTTCAAAAAGCCAACCCTCCCTACCCTAACACACACACACACACACACACACACACAACCCCACTTTCATTTAGACTATGTGAATTCTCCCTTAAAAAAAAATAAATCCAGTTATATTTAAGCTAGATGGAAAAGATTATATGACCCAGAGCAGGGAAGTCCATAACAGCTTTATCTCCAGTTAACCAGCAAAAAGCCTGAAGTGAGCCAGGCACCAGTGGCTCACGCCTGTAATCCTAGCTACTCGGGAAGCTGAGATCTGAGGATTGTGGTTCAAAGCTAGCCAGGGCAGGAAAGTCCTTGAGACTCTTTATCTTCAAGAAACCACCAGAAAACCAGAAGTGATCCTGTGGCTCAAGTGGTAGAGCACTAGCCTTGAGCTGAAGAGCTGAGGGACAGCACAAAGACCCAGAGTTCAAGCCCCACAAACAACAACAACAAAAAAGCCAGAAGTGGAAGTATGGTGCCAGGGGTAGAACACCAGCTTTAAACAAAAAACCTAAGGGACACCACCCAGTACCCAGGCCCTGGTACCAGCGTAAATGAGCACGTGCACGCACGCACGCATACGCGCACACACACACACACACACACACACACACACGCGCGCGCACACACACACACACACACACGATTGATCAGAGAGTAGACTCTTGGTCTCTCAAGTCCAAATCCTTTGCCTTTTTCCCAATTCCATAGCAATTAGTATATATAAGGAGACCTCCACCACACAAGGAAATGGTCCCAAAGACCCAAGACCAGAAGAGCCAGAATGGGCAGGAGGGGCAAGGCCTAGAGTCCTTCCTGCCCCTGAGATCTGTGTCCATAAATGGCTGTCACCTTCTACATCCCTGACCTCACAGCCATGTAATGTAACAAGGTTTTGTTGTTGTTTTGTCAGTCATGGGGCTTGAACTCTAGGCTGGGCGCTGTCCCTGAGCTCTTCAAGTCAAGGCTAGTGCTCTACCACTTGATCCCCAGCACCACTTTTTTCTTTTTGCTTATGTGGTGCTGAGGAATCGAACCCAGGGCCTCATGGATGCAAGGCAAGTGCTCTACCACTGAGCCACCTTCCCAGCCCCAAGGCCATATATTTTATGTGCTCTGCAGAATAAAAATGAAATGTGATGGTG
This sequence comes from Dipodomys ordii, assembly GCF_000151885.1. Taxonomy (NCBI): domain Eukaryota; kingdom Metazoa; phylum Chordata; class Mammalia; order Rodentia; family Heteromyidae; genus Dipodomys; species Dipodomys ordii. Next base: position 12,798 of record NW_012268475.1, read on the forward strand.
TCTTCCTTCCTTTCAATTGGTCAGTCAAGAGGGAGACACTGAAGCCCAGGTCTAAGAAATGAGAAGGATAGAAGGAGGGGGCTGGAAAGGTGGCTCAGTGGTAGAGTGCTTGCCTTGCATGCATGAGGCCCTGGGTTCCATTCTTTAGCACCACATAAGCCAAAAGAAAAAAGCCGGTGGTGCCTGCCTGTCATCCCAGCTACTGAGGATCCAGAAGTAGGAAGATCACAATCAGGCCAGCCAGGGCAAAACTGGAAGACCCTACTGGAAAAACTAAAACACAAAGGACTCTGCGGGGGGGGGGGGCGGCGAGGTGGGAGATTGGCTCAAATGGTACCACCTTTGTCCAGCAAGTATAAGGTCTTTAATCCAATCCTTAGTATCAGGGTGAAAAACAGTAGATGGAAAAGCATTCCCGGCATAGGAAATAGCATGTATGAAGCACTCAAACCAAGAGCTCTACTAAGCATAATGAGATATTTCCTCACAACCACCAACAGGAAGGTGAAATTATTATGAATAGAGAGGCTTAAGGTGTTAAGGTAGAAAAGGAATTTTTCTTTTTTTTCTTGTAGGTCATGGGGCTTGAACTCTGGGCCTGGGCACAGGGGAGCGCTCTACCACTTGAGCCAAAGTGCCACTTCCAGTTTTTTGGTAGTTTATTGGAGATAAGAGTCTCACGGATTTTCCTTCCCAGGTTGACTCTGAACCACAATCCTCAGATCTCAGCCTCCTGAGTAGCTAGGATTACAGGCGTGAGCCACCAGCACCTGGCAAGAATTTTCTTCAACACATATAACCTATACACACATCCTTTACCTTAAGTGGCAGAGATGAGGTCAGAACCAAAGGCCTGTCGGACACCAGTGGCTCATGCCTGTAATGCCAGATCGCAGTTTGATGCCAGCCTGGCAGGAAAGCCAGTGAGACTCATCTCCAATTAACCACCAGAAAACCAGAAATAGAGCAGTAACTCAAGTGGTAGAGCACTAGCCTTGAGCTGAAGAGTTGAGGGACAGCGCTCAGACCCAGAGTTCAAGCCCCCCCAAAAAATAAAAAGAAGGTCCTAGGTTCTTTTTTGTTTGTTTGTAGGGCTTGAACTTGGGGCTTGGGCACTGTCCTTGAGCTTTTTTGTTCAAGGCTAGCACTCTACCACTTGAGCCACAGCGCCACTTCCGGCTTTTTTTCTTTTTGCTTATGTGGTGCTGAGGAATCAAACCCAGGGCCTCATGCACGCAAGGCAAGCGCTCTACCACTGAGCCACCTTCCCAGCCCCCCCAGGACCTTCTTAACACCAAAGCCCAGGTGTCAATCATGATGCTCAGAGACAGAGGTGTCTCTTTCTAGGAAAGACAGCCAGCCATTAACTTGAATGCAGGAGCAGGTAGCAGGTCCCTGGGAGAGGAGAAAGGGTGAGCCAGATGGGCAGAACAGGATCAGGACTGTGGTCTTATAGGACCAGGGCAGTGCAGGTGGCCGCTGCCCGGTCATGAAGAGCCAGATCCCAGATGTAAGCCATGATTATCTCATCACTGTCAATGAGAGATTTGGGCGCAGATATTAGTGAGCGCTATGTCCACTCACCAGTCCCTGTTCCTCGAGAGGAAATCACTGAGATAGGCGGGCACATGGAGGCACTACAAATCACAAAAATCAGAGCAAAAGTTGTAATAATGCTTACTGTATGCCAGGCACAGTCCAAGGGCTTCACATATTACATTCTTATCTCAGTATTCATTGGCGGGGGGAGTTCGAGGACCCCCACAAATACTAAAATTTGAAGGGGCTTAAGTCTCTCATCTAAAATGACATTGTAAATCTGGTGTTGGTGGCTCACACCCATAATCCTAGCTGTTCAGGAAGCTGAGATTTGAGGATACTAGTTTGAAACCAGCCTGAGCAGAAAAATACCTGAGACTTTTTTTTTTTTTTTTTGCCAGTCCTAGGGCTTGAATTCAGGGCCTGGGTGTTATCCCTGAGTCTTTGTGCTCAAGGCTAGTGCTCTACCACTTGGGCCACAGCACCACTTCTGGATTTTTCTGAGTGGTTTACTGGAGATAAGAATCTTACAGACTTTTCTACCTAGGCTGGCAACGAACTGCATCCTCAGATCTCAGCCTCCCTCCCAAGTAGCTAGGATTACAGGCATGAGCCACTGACACCCAGCTTGCCTGAAACTCTTATCTCCAATTAGCCACCAAAAAGCCAGAAGTACTCAAATCGTAGAGCACCAGCTTTGAGGGAAAAAGCTAAGCACAAAACTCTGAGGTCAAGACCCAGTACTGCCATACACAAAAAAGCACTTGCCTAGCATGTACGGTCTTGAGTTCCATCCCTAGCACTGCAAAACAAGTAAGATAAATATCAGCTGAATATCTACAGGAATGAGTGACTTCAACTTTAAGTGGCCCAAGGAGGCAAAGACCTTTCTAGCCAGAAAGAGCTTTTTGAGGATGCTCCACAGCATCATAAGGTATTAAATCAGGGGTATGGGACTCTGGGAGAGAACACTCTTGGGACCCAGCTAGTCCCTAACTCTACCCTCTCCTTGTGGTTTCCCAGAGGCCCCTCAATGCCAGCTGCCAGACCTGTCTCCATCGGCCTTCTTTGTACAAATTGCCTTTTGAGCCACTACATTCAGAAATCTGTGGCGATCTAGCGTCTCCCGGGCAGAGCTAAGCTGAGTGGGGTAGGCAGGGGGGGGTGCTACCAGCCCGTATGGCGAGGACCAGAGCCAAGGGCTTAGTCTCAGAATTGGATTATTCGAGTGAATTTGGAGCCCCAGTCCTGCTGGGCTGAAGGACACGGGGATTACACAGGTCTCTGGCTGGAGGCCGGGGCCCACAGGGTTTCTCACATTGCCTGCCAGGTCTGAGAACAAGCATCCTCCACAGCTGCAGCACGAGCCACTGGCTCTATCCCTTAGCCTGGTAGCCTGTCTCAGCTGCCGGGAAGCAGGCCTCCTCCCACACATATCTGGGACTTAGGATGGAGTTCTGACTATGGCCCACAGACAAGCAGCACTAGCTAATCCTGGGAACTTGTTAGGGAGGCAAATTCATCAGCCGCATCCTAAATAAAGACTAAGAATCATTGGGAATAGGTGTAGATTTGTGGTTTGAAAAAAATAATCCTCCAGGTAAGGCTGGGTGCAGGTGGCTCACATTTGTAATTCTATCTACCCAGAGGCTGAGCTCTGAGGATCATGGTTCAAAGCCAGCCTGGGCAGGAAAGTCTGTGAGACCCTTAGCTCCAATAAACCACTCAGAAAACTGGAAGTGGCACTGTGGCTCAAGTGGTAGAGTGTTCACCTTGAGCTGAAGAGCTCAGGGGCAGTGCCCAGGCCCAGAATATAAGCCCCAGGACTGACAAAAAAAAGTCTCATGGACTTTCCTATCCAAGCTGGCTTTGAACCATGACCCTCAGATCTCAGCCTCCTGAGTAGCTAGGATTATAGGTGTGAGCCACCAGTGCCTGGCCCAGGTGATTCTTTTTTTTTTGTTG
>NW_012268476.1:0-3798 GCF_000151885.1 Dipodomys ordii
CCCAGGCCCAGAGTTCAGGCCCCACAACCGGACCCCCCTCCCCCCCCAAAAAAGTAACCAGAATAAAACGGGACTGGAGGCATAGCTCAGCAGTATTGCTCTAGCCTAGCGAGAACACGAGGCCCTGAGAGTTCAAATTAATACTAATATATAATTCCAGAGATGTCAAGGAATGAAGGATATGTTTCTTACAAAAGAAAAACTTTCCTTTTTGTTAATAATTCCTTAGACATTTATATAACCCTAGAAAATTGCTTTGTTTTGCCTTTTGCTCCACAGCTTGATTTATAAAGCTATTCCTAAGCATTGTGTTAAGAACTGACCAAATTTAGAGTTTCCCTAATTAAAATCAGTAGGTATAATCCTGTACCGAGGAAAATGGAAAATTCTCCAGGGAGTGGCCACCAGGGTGCTACTCATGGGCTACCATGTTATATTTGTATTGTTCACTAGGTTCCAGTGTCTTTCACTCATGTGGGACTAACCAGTGAAATGGCAATCGGTTTGTGAACTGTCTGCAGTGCTGCATCATTTAGTTACTACTCATTACACTATTCAACTCACAAAAGAAAGCTGGGAAATATTGTCAGAGAACGCTGGGTGGCAGAACAAGTCATCCTTAGCAGCACTACTTCCTTAGTACAGTAGGAATAGCAACATCTACCTTGCAAGGAATTTGATGAACAAACAAGGAAAAGGCAAATGCCCAGCATGTTGCCTGGCACTGAGGAACCACAAACTTCTTTCCAGACTCTTCTCTGCTCTTGGGCTTCACTCAGTAAAGTAAGAAGTTGAGAGGCTAAACTGGGAGGGAGCAAGGGTAGAGGTAACACTGTCCACCCTTTACTTGACTTATATAACCACAAACCCTCAGTACATCACCTTTACAATAACAATTAAAAATAAAATAGGAAAGGAATATGTACTCTTTACCTGACTTATGTAACAGTAATCCCTCTGTACATCACCTTTATAACAATACTAAAAAATATTATTTGTACACATATATAATATAAATATAGAGAGGCTATATAGTGCCTGCAAAGCAAGTAAGATTATTAATAGCTCAGAAAGTCTGTTAGACTGTTAACAGGAAGTCAACTTTCCCCTTCCAAGGTTTTTTAGCACAGTAGTGCATTAGTACAAGTTTCCACTGTAAAGTGGCTATTGGCTTCAGTTTCCTGGCATCTCACAGAGTAAACTGAGGATACCCACATACAAGAGCCAGGATTCCTTAGGGTCCTCAAAAATGCCCTGAGGTTCTTCCAACTCCTGTCCTCTGGGAATGGCTGGACTGGAATATGCCCTATCTCTTCGTGATTAAGGCACCATTCATTCCTGTGCCCTGTCTTCAGGACCTCAAATAATACCTTCATTTTCTATAACAAAGACAGATGCTTCTCCTTCAGATTCTGGCATCTTAACTTACTAGAAGCATGTATTTTCTCATACCCTGGAGCCAAAGAATGTCTTGTTTTTTCTAACCCTATGGAATTTCTCTACATCTAATGATCCAGTCAGCTTCGCAGAGCCAACCAAGAGAAGCAATTTTGAGAGATCTGCAATTATATATCATTCTTAACTTTGCTCAGTGTAGTTAAATCTACCATCATAGTTCATTGCCCAATTAATGGAGGGACTGTACATCCTTGAACTAATTATGTGTACAATAAACAAATAGTTAAAATACTTAGGCATTGGTCTTTTGAATCCTAACTAGTCAGAAAATATCAACATTTCTCAATGTCTTTGTATTTGTTCAGGTTTTTGTTTGTTTGTTGAGATGGGGGGGAGGGTCTCATGATATTCCTAAAGTTGGTCTTGAACTCAATGATCCTTCTACCTCAGCCTCACTAGTGCTAGGATTATAGGCACATATCACCACATCCAGCTGCTAAATGTCTATATAAGTCAACCAGTCTACAACCAAGTCATCTCCCTCTATACTACAGGAACAATGAGGAAAAGGAGACCAGAAGTCTCAATCAATATGGAAGTTATACTGATGCTCCTTTGGTCAAATTTCCCCCATTAAAGCAAATCGTTTCTCCTTTATATCCCCAACATGTCCCTCTGCGATGTCAGGGTATAGAGCAGGCATATGCTCTAGACAAACCACATTGATTTGCTCCTTTCCCTCCACCTACCTGGAATCTTTGAGACCAAGCACATTTAGTAATGCTCAACAAGGCTACAGAAACAGATCTATCTACTGGACTAGAATTCCTAAGCACTGTAGTCTGGGACCATGCAAAGCCACAAGAATCAAGAAAAGGCAGCTTCCTGGAAAGAAAGCTTAATTTTATTAAAATACTTTAAGATATAGTAAAATCCCTGTGAAGATTTTTCTTGTGAGGAATTTAATCTGCTGGCAGGCTGGCAGCTTCCAAACTCAGCAATGTGTTCCTGACCACCAGGTGTACAAGTTCCTATCCCTGGAAGCCCTGGACTGTGTGTGTCTTGAGAGGCTGAAAGCACTTTATCAGGGGTCAAAGATACCCACTGCCATTTACAGGAAAATGAAAACCAAGCTTATCCTGCCCAGACTACTCTGAAAGTTAACAGTGAGTACAGGAAAAGAGCTCTCATCAGTTATTGGCCCGGGACATTATATAATCAAGCATTTTGAAAGGTCGTATATCTATAAAAGCCTAGAATAATGTAGTTGTATAGCTTGTTGGGGCCCAGGGACCCTTTGATCACTTCCTGGAATGGCGGCTGCTATCAAAGACATCCTCAAGTACTACTGCCTCAAGAGTGAACCCTAAGGGCTCTAAGGCACCTCTCTTGACACACCTGAGATTCAAGTGGAGGTGAGGTTGTACAGCTACCCCAAATTCCACTCTGGCAAAGGGCTTCCAACAAATGGTCTGGAACTTTCTGAACTTTTTCTCCACCCCAACCTTCAAAGCTCTATAGGCCAATCCTGTCCGAAAGCAGGCGCCAAGTGGCAGACCAAACAAGCTGAGAAGGGAAGCTGGGGTGGGGTGTAGAACCAACTCAGTCTACCTCCAAGTGGGGGGCGCTGCTAATGGATCCAGCCTGGCTCTGGCGGGAACGCAGACAGACACACACACACACACCACACACGCGCGCGTGGCCTGGAACCAAAGTCCGCAACTCACCTTGGCTGATGTCTCCCCGAACAGAGGTCTGTTGTCCTGGCCACTGGTGCCGTAGGTCCTGGCGGTAAAGTCCTCCATCTTGGCGCTCCTTCGTTCGTCCAGGGACACTCAACAGCGATCCCACATGAGCTGCGGGATTCGGGGGTCCGCGGCTTGGGAACGCGGGCGCCTCACCGCGCGCGCATGGCCGCGGGGCCTGGAGCTCGGGGAAGTGCCGGGGTGGTGGCGGCGGTGGGCGCTCGCTCAGTGCCGGGGGTGGCGGCCGCTCGGCCCGAACCCCGCTCCCGGCCTCATCTCGAGCAGCTGCTGCGGGAAGTGAAACCGAAAAAGCCACCACTCGGTGGACGATCCGCGCGCCGGGCGCCCCCGTCCTCCACTTCCCCAAATCTCAGCCTCCAGCCGCGCCCCGCGACGCCCCAGCTGCAGTCCGCCCAGCAATCTGATTCTCCCTCCCGGGACCCCGCTCCCCGACGTCGCCCTAGGAGTCCGTGCTTCCCAGACTGTCCGCCCGAGCGCCAGCCCCCACCAGCCCCGGGTTCAGAGGGGAGAAAGTTTTCACCGGGGGAACCGTACCCCCTCCGCCAGTGAGCCGCTGCGCGCTCGCCCCGGACCCCGCGCGGCCGCCCGGCCGGCGGGAGGAGTGAAGTTGCCGCGGGTCGGAGTCAGCGCCGCG
>NW_012268476.1:6098-7212 GCF_000151885.1 Dipodomys ordii
GTGGTAGAGCGCTAGCCTTGAGCTGAAGAGCTGAGGGACAGCACCCAGGCCCAGAGTTCAGGCCCCACAACCAGACCCAAAAAAAAAAAAAAAAAAGAATTGATAAAGCTGAGGAGATGGAATGCAGAACATAACAGATGAATGCTGACAGTTACAAATAATGGGAAATTTCACTGAAAAGAAACTTCAGCACCTGTTTAAAGAAAGCATTACAGGGACAGGAAGGGTAGCCCATATGAACTGGCCAACTTCCACAATCATTACCATATTTTCAAGTCATGCCTCCTTAGGAATGCCTATTTGTTTTTGTTTGTTTTTTATAGCATCACTGTGTTTGAAAAATATGCTCCCACTCATTTTTTTTACTTTTTTTTTTGTTTTGGTCCAGTCCTAGGCCTTGAACTTTGGGCCTGGGCACTGTTCCTGAGGTCCCTTTTCTTGAGGCTAGTACTCTACCACTTGAGCAACGGCACCACTTCTGGACTTTTCTGTGATTAATTGGAGATAAGAGTGTCACAGACTTTCCTGCCCAGGTTGGTTTTGAACTGTGATCCTCACACATATCAGCTCCTGAGTAGCTAGGATTACAAATTTGAGCCACCAGTGCCCTGCCTGTCATTCATTTTCAATGTGATATTCTTTTTGAAAGTCTTTAGGCCTAAATATTCCTATTAAATTCTCCCTTCTGTGCTTTGCCTCTCTGCTGCTTGGGGTACGGAGAAACTCATCCCATATACGCTCACATACAAGCCTCAGGTTTGGTGGAACAATTCTAGTGACTGAATAGCAACAGCACCCACTGTATGCCTATCTTCTTATCCTCCTATGCTCATAATTATTTTCAAACTTCTCAGTGACTTCACTAGCAAAATCCCAGCTATTTTAAAGGCAGAGATAAGGAGGATCCTGATTCAAGGCCAACCTGGACAAAAAGTTTGTGAAAACTCAGTTTAAGGGCTGGGAAGGTGGCTCAGTGGTAGAGCGCTTGCCTCGCGTGCATGAGGCCCTGGGTTTGATTCCTCAGTACCACATAAGCAAAAAGAAAAAAGCCGGATATGGCGCTGTGGCTCAAGTGGTAGAGCGCTAGCCTTGAGCTGAAGAGCTGAGGGACAGC
>NW_012268476.1:7262-8235 GCF_000151885.1 Dipodomys ordii
GCTGTGGCTCAAGTGGTAGAGCGCTAGCCTTGAGCTGAAGAGCTGAGGGACAGCACCCAGGCCCAGAGTTCAGGCCCCACGACCGGACTCCCCCCCCCAAAAAAAAAACTCAGTTTGAGGTGGGGAGGGCAGGAAGAAGTGAACTGGTGTGATGGCATATGCCTGTGGTCCCAGCTAAGCAGGAGGAATAAGTAGGTGGATTATCATCCAAGCTCACTGGTGGAAGAGAGTTCGAGACCTGACCTGAAAAAAAAATGACTAAAAGCAAAAAGGGTTGGAAGTGTGGTTTAAATCACAGAGTGCCTACCTATCCAGCTTGAAGCTCTGAGTTCAAACTCCAGGACCACCCAAGGAAGAAGGAAAGAAAAGAAGAGAGAAAGAAAGAGAGAGAGAGAGAGAATGAGGGGGAGGGAGAGAGAGAAAAAGAAAGAAAAAGGAAGAGAAAGAGGAAGAGAGAAGGAGGGGAGGGAGGGAGAGAAAAGAAAGAAAAAGGAAGGAGAGAGAAAAAAAGAAAAGAAAGAACAAAAAAGATAGATGAGAAAAAAACAGGTACTTGGGAGGTAAAGGCAGGAGGATGAAGAGTTTGAGGCCCATCTGGGCCAAACTTACCTCAAAAACAAAATAAAAACAAAGGGCTGAGGGCATAGCATGGGCTTGGGTTCAATCCCTAGTACGGCAGTAACTAAAAGAAGAAAAACTCTTCAAGAATTGCATCCAGTAATATCAGCAAAGGATGAATTTTTCTTTTTCTTTTTTTTTTTTGTGTCCGGTCTTGGGGCCTGAGCTCTGGGCCTGGGCGCTGTCCCTCAGCTCTTCAGCTCAAGGCTAGCACTCTACCACTGGAGCCACAGCGCCACTTCCGGCTTTTTTCTTTTTGCTTATGTGGTGCTGAGGAATCGAACCCAGGGCCTCAGGCATGCAAGGCAAACACTGCCACTGAGCCACCTTCCCAGCCCATGGATGAATTTTTCAA
>NW_012268477.1:0-3095 GCF_000151885.1 Dipodomys ordii
GCTGTGGCTCAAGTGGTAGAGCACTAGCCTTGAGCTGAAGAGCTGAGGGACAGCGCCCAGGCCCAGAGTTCAGGCCCCACGACTGGACCCCCCCCCCAAAAAAAAAGATAGTAATACAAGAATAAAATTCACCTCCACTGGTTTCTAGTTTTATCCATCTATTTATTCATTTTCCTTTCCAATGTTCCTTCTGTTACATTTAATTAGCAGCAGATCACACTCTTCAAAGACTTGAGCATTATTTATGTACTTGCACATGAGAGCTTGTGAACAGAGGAGGAAGAATGATGGGGAGTCAGGTCTGGCTGGAGATGAGTTTGTAGGAAGGAACAGAAACTGGCCCTAAAACATTGGGTGGAAACTTTACAGAAAGCCCTGAAAAATAGGTATAGGACACTAAATTATCTTTTGTGAAATGGCAGAGATGGACTAGAGATAACTGGTCTATTTTTAACACCAAAATTATGAGCATCTCTATGATACAGTTACTCAGAGCAATGGAACAAAATAAAGCAAAGTGTGGGAAGTCGATTAGACTAACAGTGATGATGGATGCCCAAGATATCTCACAGGGCTTGCTAGAGGCCTAGAGAGTAAGTCACAAGACTCAGTAAAGGGCTAGGAAGATGGCTCAGTGGTAGAGTGTTTGCCTTGCATGCACGAGGCCCTGGGTTCAAGTCCTCAGCACCACATAAGCAAAAAAGCTGGAAGTGGCACTGTGGCTCAAGTGGTAGAGTGCTAGCTTTGAGCTGAAGAGCTAAGGGACAGCGGCCAGGCCCAGAGTGCAGGTGCCACAAGTGACAAAAAAACAAAAACAAAACTCAGCAAAGCAGTAGTGTAGTGACACTGAAAGACTTTAGAGGAGAGGTGCTGGTTCTAGAAAAAGAAAACATCAGCACATATTACTACTAAATTTATGTTGGACATATAGTCTTTGATGACAATCGAAAATCCTAGCCATAAATGTCCCACAAATCACTTGGAAATAACTGGACTGTACATACAGCCTTAATGAATGAAGCAAGCCAGGAAGAAAAGCTAAGAATCATACACTTGAAGACAACAGGTATAAGTTCTGAAGGAGTATCTAAATAAAATAGGTAAAAACCAGGCACAGTACTTCAGAATGCCACCCTGATGATGGTCCAGGAAGTGTTTCACAAGAACATAATCTGCAACCTACTGGAGCAGATAATCCTAACTAGTGCAGAATTCAGCTGAGATGCCAATCTGACTCTTCACCTACTGTATTTCACCTATGGTACCCACCATACTGTCATCCTTCCAGACGTCAGACTGGGCTGCCGGTCCTTGGAATAAATCACTCCGTTGTTCAACTGGAATGCTGGCCTGATTGGTGGCAGTGGCCAAAGAGGGTTGGTCATTATTCTGGAGTGAGGAATGCTCTGAATCTGTGGATGAAGGTAAGTTAGGGGCTGGCATGGCATCTTCAAGAATCAAACATATCAAGTCCCCAGAAACAATCCCATACGAGGCCAAGGTCTCTTCATCTCCAGTGAGGGCATCCTTGTTGTTCAATGTAATTGCAAATCGGGTATCAGAACTGCCAAGAAAGACGGATAAGGATAGTAAGAGCTACCTATTACCATTCCTCTAAATAATACATTTGGAACATATATAAGGCACACAGTATGGCCCTATAAGAGCTAAGTAATGATGAAATTACTTGTCCATATCATCAGATGCCTAAAGTAGTTTTCTGATGACTAAAAACACTAGTGTGGGAGAGAGATAGAGGACTTCTTTATTATCATATATGCCTTTATCAACATCCATTCTAAAATACATACTCTTTAACACTGACATCTTTGTTGTGAGGATGCTTCTTAAACTCCTATCAGTTTAATTTACAGCATTTCCCTGTTATGTGAAAGTATCTTATAATTGATAACACAAAATTCAGTGAAACACTCTTTCTAAAATATAAATTGGACTACACTATTCCTTTCTGAAAACCTACCACTGGCTGCTAATGAACTTGGGGCAGAGCTCTTCACAAGGCATCTGAAACCCAATATCTGACTCCTTCCCACCTCTCTCATGGCACCTGCCATCATTCCTTTCACTCACTGTGCTCCATCACCTGAGCTCTCCCCGATCTGTGCAGAAAAGCCCATCGACTACATTGCAGTCCTTGGGCCTCAGCAACTGTTCCTTCAGATCTTCAAATAACTGACTCCTCTTCATCATTTAGGTCTTAGCTCAAATGTTACCCTTTAGAAGAAGCTTTCTCCCAGGCCCACAGTGTTCTCTAGCCCACATCCAAGCTTTCCTCTAACACCACTACTTAAAACATAGCACTTATCTAGTGACTGCCTTCCCCAAGCCTACAAAAAGCTTGAAAAGATCAAGAGTATTGTGTGTCCATTTTGAACTATGTCTCCAGCGCTTGATAAATATTTAGTGAGACAACGGCAACCTCCAAACGTTAGACAGGAAGACTGAGCTGGAGTGAAACACAGGCTGCTACGCAATGTCCTCACAGGACACTTTGCTTACACTGCTGATTTAGCAGATCACAGTTGAAATGAATACTCAACCCAACACCAACCAAGATGAGTGCATGTAGATGATGATAATACAAATGCACCCCTCCTCCTGATGATGACAAGCACAAAATGCATCCTGTAGTGACACACAAGACAGAACAAATCCCACAACCCAGGGCTAACTAAGCTAAGAGATCAACAAGCCCTCAGCAATGAACTCCCATCCATTTGGCATAACAGGTGATTTGACTTGGGGAGAAATTAATCATCTTTGATTACACAGCTGTAAGGAATTACTAACAAACCACTGTAAGACACTGCATGACATGCATGCTCAGCAATGCTCATTACACCAATTTATAAGAGCTTAAGATAAATTCCTCTGCAAATTGGTTTACTTTTCTCACAATGCTACATGTTGAAAAACTCTCCAAAAATATCACAATGCTACATGTTGAAAAACTCCCCCCAAAATACCACATTTTCTTTCACATACACACATTTTTCTTTTTTTGGGGGGGTCCAGTCATGGGGCCTGAACTCTGGGCTGGGCACTGTTCCTCAGCTCTTCAGCTCAAGGCTAGC
>NW_012268477.1:5515-6860 GCF_000151885.1 Dipodomys ordii
GGCGGGTGGCGGCCTCCGCGGTGGAGCGCGTTCCTTCCGCGGGCGTCCGCGCTGGGCGAGGGATGCCCGAGGACCAGGCCCCTGCCCTCCTCTTTCTCCCGCGGTGCTGCTCTGAGAAGCCTTAGATTGAGTCCAAGCTCCTGGTCGTTTCCTCGGATTGCAACGACACCTACTGACCTGTGTTCGTGCTCCCGGCCATCTGTTGCTCTTCTGGGAGTTTTAAGTTCCAGGCCCAAAGTCCTGGAGTCCGGAGGCCAGGGAAAGAGGATTAAGTTAACCGGACAGCGAAACATGGCCGGGTTGGGGGCGGGAGACGGGGCAGGAAGGGGAATAATAGGCCAGATCGAAGTTCAACTCATCTTCACTACCCAGACATTTGTTTTAGGTTTAAACAGAGGAAGAAGAGCTGGGTGCAAAGGGAAAGGCATGCACAATCACGAGCCTCAGCCTGTGCTTCCGTGGTCGTAGGTGGTGGCCACAGCTATTCTGGGCGTCCATTGTCCCAAGATGGGTCAGGTAGGACTCTGCTACCTCATCAGTGCCACCTGGCAAATGGTTTGTCCTACAGAGACCCGAACAGATCAGACCATATTTGAATCATCTTTTGCAGGGAGAGGGTCACGGAGCAGATGGGGAGACACAAGGAGCACAGGGGGAAAGAGGGGTCCGGGGTGCAAAGTATAGCAGCCTGAGGAAGTTTTAGGTGCAGATGGTCTTACCAGAGTTAAAATGTGCACTTTTAGAAGGGGCAGGGGGGAGGTTTTGCCAAGAATTGGCCCTAGATGGGTGGGTGTCAGTGGACCAGGAAGGCAGCATTGGGTTATGAGAGCAATGCAGTTTCCCACCAGTCATCCTTTCCCAGGGGAGGGGTCGTAATTTGTGTTATAAAGATGCGATTGGACCAATCCTGTCTGTCCTGGATTCCCAGGTGGCTGAGGTAAAGGTCTCAGAGCAAAGACAGACACAGAATGGACAGAGAGAGGAGCAGCTTTTCTCCTGTGTTTAGTTAATTTGTGGGCCCAAGCAAGGAGTCTGTGCTTTTTAGACAAACGCTGTTTTCAAGGGCTTGTTATATTGCTACTTAATGGCACCCAAAGTTGCTTGGCTCTTTGTTAAAGCAGAAAGCATTTGTTGTCTCACAGGGTCATTCTGTAGATAAGGATTTTGGGTCTTCTGCAGTTTCATATGTAGCCAGGACTTCAGTCCTGACTGTCAGATTTGCTTCCAAGATAGCTTATTCATATAATTAATAGCAAGAGGCCATTGGTTTGGGGGGGGGGGTTGGGGGGGGTGTCCAGTCGTGGGGCCTGAACTCTGGGCCTGGGCACTGTCCCTCAGCTCTTCA
>NW_012268477.1:11495-13842 GCF_000151885.1 Dipodomys ordii
CATTGTGGCTCAAGTGGTAGAGCGCTAGCCTTGAGCTGAAGAGCTGAGGGACAGCGCCCAGGCCCAGAGTTCAGGCCCACGACCGGACCCAAAAAAAAAAAAAAAAAACTGTGGACAGTGTCAAGTGAATGTGATGTTCTTACCAAGAGGACTGAACTTCCTTCCTGATTGGCCCAAAATTAACCTATTTTTAGTACTGAAAACTCCTGCACCTTGAGAAAACCAGAATAGTCATACTATCTTACCAAGAAATTGTAGATTAAGAAAAAATAGTGAGATCCTTTATGTGATCAGATCCTGGGCATCTAAAATATGCTGACTAGCTGTATGTGCTCATTGAAGGCACGGTCTTGTAATCCAAGCACTCAGTAGGTGGAAGGGGGAGGATCATGAATTCAAGGCCATCTGGGCTACATAGACACTTTCAAAAGACGGAGGGAGGGAGGGGTAAAGGAAGGGAAGAAAAAAGGAAGGAAGGAAAGGAAAAGGGGAAGGAGGAACAGAGGGAGGGAGGGGGGAAAAAAGGAGGGAGGGAGGGAAAAAAGAACCTTGGCCAGAACCAAGTTGGTGTGCATATAGTCTTTAAAAATCTAAAGCTATCAAGTGACCTAATAATAGATGAGTCCATACAACTTCTGTGAAGAAATATAGGGACAGAAAGTCATTAGAAATCTTCTGAAAAGGTGAAAACACTTCAAGATGCTACCTGTGGTCCTCCCCTGAATGATTAAAAAAATGCTAACTAGGTTAGCCTAATTCTTTCCTATCATATGCTTTCAGAGGGAATCTGATCTTCATCAGAAAATCCAAACAATCTTCAATCCATGCAGTAGTGGAACCCTGACTTGGAGAAGCAACTGGCTTGTGATCCCAGAAAGGATCATTCTCTGCCTCCTCCAAGGTTATCCTTTATCTGTATAGCCTTTTGGGCTAATCATCCAGCCCATGCATGCTAGACAAGTGTGCTTTGCCTTGATGACATCCTGCCCCCAGCCAATTCAATTCAACCCATCAGAAGTGGTGTGTGTGTGTGTGTGTGTGTGTGTGTTGCAAAGGTAATTATTGCACAGGTGATATTGTCTGTTCGTCTGGGTAGAGATGAAGTGTTCATTCATGCCATTGGGTAATTGTAGTGAAGCAATTATGCATCACATTTTGAAACAGTCATCATATATATGTGTATATATATATATATATATATATATATATATACATCCACCAAGATGACTCAGACTTAATTACCTTGGTGCTTTAGCAGCTGAATTCAAGGTGCAGGGTGGAGAACACATCAGCTTCAAAGGCAGAGGGCAGAGAAGGAGCTCCGGAGCTGTAGACAGTTCCTATGCTTGAGGTAAGAATTATGAACGAACTTCAGGTTTCTACCACACATGGGCGTCAGACTAAGATCTCTGACTAGAGGTGGCCCAAATCTGGTAGGACACCAGCTGTCAGGTACTCTTGAGTTACTACTGTATCTGCCTAGATCATTTCATATTTATTTATGTGTCATTTTTTAATATCTGGAACCTTCCTAAGCAAGAGGTTTAGTGAAGACTGAACAGTTATAAGAAAGAGAAAAGCCAGTTGGGTCTACAGATTCAGTTTTGCTTCATGGAGCAATAATAATAGGATGGTTTAAGGTTCTGGACGTATTTTTGCCTTTCCAGCACTATAACAAAAACACTTGGAATAGTTAATTTACAAACAGAAAAGGGTTAGGGAGGAATTGAGCATGTGGCAGAAAATTTTATCTTGTGTCTCAGTGGGCATTGTTAGGACTGAGGAACTATTCTGATCTCTGTGCTTTAGAGTCAGATCTTAACCAGTATCAATGACCTAGAAACATGCCAGACCAAAACTACCCTCCCACTTGTCTGAATGTTGAACGTGTCAGTGTTAACCTTGGCAGGAATGTTCAGTCTACTTTGGAGATCTTGCTATAAAATAAGATAAAGCCAGAGCGCCAGTGGCTCATACCTGTAATCCTAGCAACTCAGGAGGCTGAGATCTGAGGATCATGGTTTGAAGTCAGGCCAGAGTAGGAGGGAGGAGGGAAGGTTGTAAGATTATTCTCTCCAATTAATCACCAAAAAAAGTGGGGTCATGTGATAGAGCATTCGCTTTTAACGATAACAACAACAACAAACTCATGGACAGCAAGCAGGCTCTAAGTTCAAGCCCCAGTATCAGCACAAAAGAAGAAAAATAAGATATAAGGGTCCAAGCCCTTGAAATAGTCTGTAATTCTGGGGCTGGGAAGGTAGCTCAGTGGTAGAGTGCTTGCCTTGCATGCATGAGGCCCTGGGTTTGATTCCTCAGCACCACATAAGCAGAAAAAGCTGGAAGT
>NW_012268478.1:0-2120 GCF_000151885.1 Dipodomys ordii
TCATGGTTCAAAGACAGCCCAAGAGTTCATAACACTCTTACTGCCAACTAAACATCAAAAAAGCTGGAAGTGGAGCTGTGGCTCAAGTGGTAGAGCACTAGCATTGAGCACAAAAGCTCAGGGACAGTTCCCTGGCCCTGAGTTCAAGCCCTAGAACCATCATACACACAGAAAGGAAACTACAGCACCAAGGCTCCACTGGTTCACACCTGTAATTCTAGCTGCGCAGGAGGCTGAGATCTAGAAAATCATGGTATAAAACCATTCCAAGCAGAAAAGTCCATCTCCAAAATAACTAGTAAAAAAGCTAGATTAGAAGCATGACAAAAGTGGTAGATTACCAGATGAGGTATTGCTCAAACAGAAAAGTACCTACCTAGTAAGAGAAACCAGAGTTCAAACCACAGTACTGCCAATTAATTAATTTTTCAAACAATAGCAATACACCAGTAGTAGATTATGTTGAGGGGAATTAATTGTATAGGCCTACTTTCTATCCTAGGGACAAATTAGGCAGGGAAATTTAAAAAAAAAAAACAAATTAAGTTGTATGTTGTCTGGAACACATCACATTTTTCCTTATATTAGCGTTAAAACTGTGAAAGACAGTATCTTGCTCTGTAGTCTTCAGATGCTGTGTACTCAGAATGTTTAGGATGTGAAGCTCATCAAGAATTTACTTAGAATTTTTCTTGTATTAATAACAAATGACACATGATGGAAAATATTTACAGCTTAGAAACATATGTTGAGCATGTGTGCATGTGCAAAGCTTTCAAATCTTTAAGACATGAAAAGGAATGAGACACCTGTCACCTTGTGATAAATGTTGGCTGTCACACACTCATGTCCAATATATACTCTTTTTCACAAAGCATAGACCCAGAAAAGACAACTTTTAATCCACCATCTATGTAACAATGGATGTACATAGTAAATTCTTATTCAAGGTCAGAAGTTTCAACACCAACCTCTAAGTAACACAGGCTTAAGTACATCAAGTATTATAGATTGGAAGATATAAACTTATCAAAATAGTTTTTAGAAACAAAGCCAAAATCAGAAAAAAGTAAGAGAAGATACATTTAAAAACTGAGCATTTTAACAGTGATACACTAGACTATTCACAGAGAAGTTCACCTTTCAGATTGTTGAGCTGATATTTAGGCCAATTATATTCCTTAATTAAGTTGCAAAATAAAGTTCTACAAGGGGCTTAGTAGTAGAATGCTTACCTAGCATGCATGAAGCCCTGGGTTAGATTCCTCAGTACCACATAAACAGAAAAGTGGCACTGTGGCTCAAATGGTAGAGGGCTAGCCTTGAGCAAAAAGAGCTCAAGGACAGAACCCAGGCCCTGAGTTCAAGCCCCATGACTGAGGGGGGGGGGAGAGAAAGGGAAAGGGAGGGAGAGGGAGAGGGGGAGAGAGAGAGAGAGAGGGAGAAAGAGAGAGAGAGAGAGAGAGAGAGAGAGAGAGAGAGAGAGAGGCCCTGGTTTGGCACAATTGAGGTAAAAAGTTAGCAAGATTAAAGAAGTTGGGCATGATGGTTGACACACTCAGAAGACCATAGATAGGAGGGTCTTGGTCTGAGGCCAGCTGCTAACAAAAATGTTGAGACCCAGAGTTCAAACCCTAGGATTACCAGAAAACACATAAATATCCTTTAGAATAAAACAGGGGTCTGGGAAGGTGGCTCAGTGGTAGAGTGCTTGCCTTGCATGCATGAGGCCCTGGGTTCGATTCCTCAGCACTACATAAACAAAAAGAAAAAAAGCCAGAAGTGGCACTGTGGCTCAAGTGGTAGAGTGCTAGCCTTGAGCTGAGGGACAGCACTCAGGTCCAGAGTTCAAGCCCCAGGACCACCCAAAAAAAAAAAAGGGAGAAAAAAAAAAGTTTGGCCACCCAACGGGGGGATTGGAGAGGAAACAAAAAAAAAAAAAAAAAACAAATTAAGTTGTATGTTGTCTGGAACACATCACATTTTTCCTTATATTAGCGTTAAAACTGTGAAAGACAGTATCTTCTCTGTAGTCTTCAGATGCTGTGTACTCAGAATGTTTAGGATGTGAAGCTCATCAAGAATTTACTTAGAATTTTTCTTGTATTAATAACAAATGA
>NW_012268478.1:6515-8159 GCF_000151885.1 Dipodomys ordii
GAAGAAGAAGAAGAAGAAGAAGAAGAAGAAGAGGAGGAAGAAGAGGAGGAAGAAGAAGAGAATTTGTTATACCAGTGATTATGTTTACAACTTCAGGCCAATAAAAATATTTTACCAAAAACAAAAAAAAAAGGTATGAACCAGCAAGTGGGAGGCTGAGGCAGGAGGTTCACAAGTTTGAGGGTAGCCTGAGCTACACAGTTGAATTCCAAACCTTCCTAGGCAATATAGCAAGACCCTGTTTCACAAGGAGGGACGGTGTTTGTAACATTGATCAAAGGCCAGATGGAACTATTGATCAATCCTACATTTAAAAAATGCATTTCTTTTTTGGGGGGTGGGAAGAGTTGTGGAATTTGAGATACACCTTTCACCCATTTTGCTGGGCCTACTTTGGATTGAAATCTCCATATCTTTCCCCCATAACTAGAATTCAAGCATGCAACATAGCTAACCCATTTTTTGCCTGGGTTGGACTCAAACCACAATGCTCTTGATCTCCGCCTTCCAAGTTCTAGGCTCACAGATGTGTAATAATAGCACACTTCCTGAAAAATGAATTCTAATAAAGCCAGACAAAAGAATATAATGTAGTAAAAAAATTTATAGTAACAGTCCAATCTTGCAATCATTAAGCTTAAAAGGCCAGCATACTACCTTCATTATATTTTTGTAAACAAACAAAAAAAAAACAACTAAACAACACCCTATCTCAACCAATTTTTTTAAATGCTAAATGTAGTGGCCCACAACTGTGGGAAAAAGGAGGGTTAAGACTATAGTAATTAAGTATAGTATCTGATGCCAGAATAAATTCTATACTGGTAGTAGGAAAAATGTTCTAAGAGATTTCATTAAGGCAATTGGTTAAGATTGGAATTGGATATATATGAATGTCTATTTATGAAGTTGTTAGTTTACTATAGTTATATAAGAGAATTATCCTATTCTTCATAAATACCATGAAATGTTAGAGAAAAGATATACAACAAATGTAACTTACCCTCAAGGAGGCTGGGAAATGGGAGTGTAGAAAGGGAGGAACTGAAAGAGAAAGAAGGGAAAGTGAGAAACAAGGAAAAGAGAAAGAAGAAAAAGCAGGAACCCAAGAATCAAATCAGTTTCAAATCTTTTTTTTTGGGGGGGGAGGGGAGGCGGGGGTCTGGTTGTGGGGCCTGAACTCTGGGCCTGGGTGCTGTCCCTCAGCTCTCAGCTCAAGGCTAGTGCTCTACCACTTGAGCCACACTTCTGGCTTTTTTTTCTTTTTGCTTATGTGGTGCTGAGGAATCGAACCCAAGGCCTCAAGCATGCAAGGCAAGCGCTCTACCACTGAGCCACCTTCCGAGCCCCATCAGTTTCGAATCTTTAACACTCATTTCCTGCATGAGGAGCAAAGGAAGTTTCTTTTTCCTATTCTTCTTGTTATATTAAAAAATAGGCCCTTTCTATAATTTTCACCTTGTAGAACTCTCCTTTTTATAAGACACCATGAAAGACTTAATTAAGGACCTGCAATTTTGTGAAAATTCTAAAGCTGATGGAACCCCCTCATCCATCCATCCATCCATCCATCCATCCATCCATCCATCCATCCATCCATCCATCCATCCATCCATCCATCCATCCATCCATCCATCCATCCAC
>NW_012268479.1:0-920 GCF_000151885.1 Dipodomys ordii
AAACATTAATATGCATAAATAATCATTTAATAATGAAATTTGTGCATACTGGCACATAATATTAGCATGGAAATTTAATAAAACAATAACCTTTCTCTATACCTAAATTATAGGTGTTATTCATACATGGATTAAAATTATAAGTCTATTTTTTTCTTTCTAAACCTTCAGAGAAACTTGTTAGTCATTTATAGTCCTATGTTTCAATTTGATGGGGAAATCTCCACTACTTCCCTGAACCCCAGATCCCTATATTTTTATTTTAAAAATAGATCTTCTTTTATTAGACTTCTAAGTTAAGCAACTAATAAAATATTTTAATGAATCTAGACTATATGTTTCCATTTGCATTCTTATTAGAAATATTAATTCATCTAAAGTCTAAATCATTATTAGAAATTAAAAGCATGTATATAAAGAAATATATCATGTTTCTTGACATACAAAACTATACTTCTTAGCATTTATTAAATAGCATATAGAGTAGTAAATAATTTGGTACAAAAACAGTAAAGAAATAGTATGCCATGTTAAAATATCAGTTAATTCATGACTTTACATTTAGTGATAGAAGACTTGAATTATTCAAGATGAAGTTATTAAAATTCATAGTACTTCATATTTTAAAGTTATTGATTAATGTCTTTGGTAAAGAACACTATTATATCTGATTACATCAAGGTCATCTATTGGAACAAGACCAAGATACAAAATTTTACATATGAAATATGAGAAGCTGATACATAATTCATTTTTAACAGATAACATAAAGTTTAACCCATTGGAGAATCTGAAGATAATATTCCTGTTCTTCTGACAATTCTTTATCCTGTGCTATGACATGAATTAATGCATACTTACCTTACTATTCCTATGGGGGAGGGGGAAAGAATTTGAATTATGCACAAGAAAGAGACTTT
>NW_012268479.1:8542-8983 GCF_000151885.1 Dipodomys ordii
ATTTAAAAAGTATAAATAAGATGTGAACATTACTATGTGTCATACTGTGAAATTATGGCCCATAATTTCCCAGAATGAGAAAAACTGAATGCAAGACTGAGTACAAACACAGACACACACACACAAATATACATCCCAATATACTTTTGTCAGATGTATACTTTGGTAACATGCTTTCTTAAATTCATTTACGATTTTAGTAATATTCTCTTCTTTCTTTTCCTCTCTCTTTCTATCACCCTCTCTCTCCTTTGACCACTTGCTCAAGTTGAATAAATAGGCAACTTACTATTAACAAAGGCTTTAAGAACAATGAACCTTTCTCTTTTTTAAAAATAGTGCTGGAAAGAAAAATACCTACATGTGGAAAATGAACTAGACTATTATGCCACTCAATAATTAAATGTAAGATATTAAACTGTTAAACTAATAGTCAAAAAT
>NW_012268480.1:0-527 GCF_000151885.1 Dipodomys ordii
AGAATTGTTTTTGCTATTCGGGGTCTTTAATTATTCCATATGAATTTTTGGATTGTGTCTTCTATTTCCTTGAAGAATGAGGTTGGAATATTGATAGGTATTGCATTGAATTTGTAGATGGCCTTGGGAAGTATTGCCATTTTCACGATGTTGATCTTCCCAATCCAGGGCATGGGAGTTTTTTTGCCACTTTCTAAGTTCTGTTTTGATTTCCTTTTTCTGGTTTTTAAATTTTTCATCATAGAGGTCCTTCACTTCTTTCATTAAGTTTATTCCTAACTATTTTATTTTTTGAGTGGCTATTATGAATGGAGTTGCTTTCCTAATTTCAGCCACACTTTTCTCGTTGTTGGCATACAGAAAAGCCACTGATTTTTGAGGGTTAGTTTTGAATCAGCTTGAGTAATTTAGGAGTGGAGTCTGTGCGATTCTTTAAACACAAGATCATGTCATCTGCAACAAGGTCGAGTTTTACTTCTTCTTTCCCTATTTGGATCCCCTTTATGTTTGCATCTTGTCTTATTGCT
>NW_012268480.1:2104-4144 GCF_000151885.1 Dipodomys ordii
TCCCCAACAATTAATGTCTTTGGATCTATATGGGATTTTAGGGAAAGTAGTGTTTCTTTGATAAATTTGGGTACTCCATTGTTTTCTGAATAGATATTTAGAATTGTAATATCCTCCTGAAGGA
Source organism: Dipodomys ordii (assembly GCF_000151885.1). Taxonomy (NCBI): domain Eukaryota; kingdom Metazoa; phylum Chordata; class Mammalia; order Rodentia; family Heteromyidae; genus Dipodomys; species Dipodomys ordii. The sequence continues at coordinate 2,229 of NW_012268480.1, forward strand.
GAGATCCTTTTATTAGTATGTAGAGACCTTCTTTATCTCTTCTCTTGAATTTTAATTTGAAATCTATTTTATCTGATATTAGGATTGCAACTCCCGCCTGTTGATGGGGGCCGTTTGATTGGTAGATTTTGTTCCAGCCTTTAACATTGAAAATGTGTTTGTTTTTTTGGGGAAAATGTGACTCCTGAAGGCAGCAGATAGAAGGATCTTGCTTTTTAATCCAACTAGACAGTCTATGTCATTTAATTGGAGAGTTAATTCCGTTAATGATGAGAGATAGAACTGAGAATTATTTGGGAGTTCCTGTTATTTTATCCACCTTCTTGGGGGCTGTGGCAACTGGGTTTTTTCTATGGTTCTTGGATTCTCAGTTTGGCTGCGGTTTCTTTGCCTTTTTGTGGTCTTGTTGTTTTTCTATGTGTAAGATAACATTAAGAATCATTTGTAGGGCTGGTTTGATGGAGATAAATTGTTTTAATTTTTCTTTGCTATGGAAAGTTTTTATTTGACCTTTGGTTATGAAGGAGAGTTTAGATGGTTACAATATACATTGTTGATAATTGTTTGTCTTTACGGCATGGCATACATCATTCCAGTCTCTTCTTGCTTTAATCGTCTGTGCTGAATAATCTGAGGTGATTCTAGTTGGTTTCCCTTTCTAAGTGGTTTATCTATTCTACTTCACAGCTTTAAGGATATTTTCCTTGGTATGAATTGATCCTGTGAAGATTATAATGTGATGCTGTGTTGTTCTGTTCTGGTCTGGTCTAATTGGAGTTATAAAAGCTTCTTCTATCTGAATAGGCCTATCTTTTTGCATGTTTGAGAAATTCTCTGCTACGATCCTGTTAAATTTCCCATACCATTAACTTCTGTCTCTAGTTGCTCCTCTACACCAATTATCCTCTGATTACGCCTTCTGATGGTGTCTTCCAAGTGTTGAATAGATCTATCCCCTTTCTTGGATTTGTCTTAGATGGTTGTATGTTCTTTCTCTATAATATCTAGGCTGTCTTCAATCTCCGAAATTCAATTTTCTGCATAGTCTAACCTACTATCAAGACTTTCTACATGGCTTTTTATTTCTTTTCCTTCTAGTTGCTTGGCTTTGATTGCTTCAAATTCTTTGTTGGAGCTTTGTTTTAGATCTTGTATGAACTGCTTTACTTCCTTAATTTGGTGTTCAGTGTTTATTCTCAAATCACTTAGTTGATTGGTTATGGTTTCCTTGGACTCTCATTCCTTCTGTTGGGTTCTACTCAGCATTCCCTTTGTGGTCTCCCTGACTTCCTTCCGTCTTTGTTAATGGATTCCATGAATGCCTTTAGCGATCTTTGTGTATTCTGATCCTGCGCTCTCAATTCCTGTATTACTCTTTGATTAGCTTCCTCACGTTCACGCATTTCCTGTATTTCTCTTTGAGTGTTCTTAGCCCTGCCTATTTGGGATGAATGTAACACCAGTGTTGTGCTAGAACACTATCTTAATGCAATCATCAACTAAAGTCTGTAGTTTCACAATCAAAGTCTGCAGATACGATCTAGTTCAACAGATATATCTATTCAACATCCAACACCCATGTATTAATTGGTTACGAACCACAAAGAATAGTTTGGCAAACCAGAAATTATTAGGTTTAGGGAGAGATGTGGGTAAAAATAGGAATAGAAGGATGTGGACAGGCAGAGGGATGGTTAAATTAACTAAGTCCTAATCTCTAAGCGGGAAATAGGTAGGATAGAATGATAGTAGAGAGAGAAAAAAAGAAGAAAGGGAAAGAGAAAAAAGAGACAAGAAAAAATAGAAAAACAAAATTTTAAAGTTAAAACATGAAACACTTAAATACTTAAAAAGTATGCAAACTAAAAACACAGTATTCAGAGGAGAATATGGATAGGATAAGAGAAGGGTAGGGA
>NW_012268480.1:10689-10936 GCF_000151885.1 Dipodomys ordii
GGGTACAATTACATGGGCAAGATTATGAGTACATTTCTTATCAAGCATTGCAGCCTCCACCTTTGTTTACCCTTCACATCCCTTTCCAGCCTCACTCCGCCCCCCACCCAATCCCGCCCTCCCCGCCCACCGCACCAAAGTTGTAAAGTTCGTTTTTGACATGTCGACTTGTACTTCTCATAGTTTCATTGTGTCCACCTGTATCCTTAAACGCCTTGTTTTTCACCATCTCCTCCACAAATTATAC
>NW_012268481.1:0-395 GCF_000151885.1 Dipodomys ordii
AAAAAAAAAAACAAGCAGGAGCTGGGCACCAGTGGCTCATGTCTGTAATCCTAGCTACTCAGGAGGCTGAGATCTGAGGATCATGGTTCAAAACCAGCCTGGGCAGGAAAAGTCCATGAAATTCTAATCTTCAATAAGCCACCAGAAAACCGGAAGTGACACTGTGGTTCAAATGGTAGAGCACTAGCCTTGAGCTGAAGAGCTGAAGGACAGTGCCCAGGCTCGGAGTTCAAGCCCTATGACTGACAAAACAAAAACAAACAACAAAAGAAAACAAGTAGGTTAGTTGTTCATTGTAATCCCAGCTTGGGAGGCAGAGAGGTTGGAGGTTCACAGTTTGAGGCTGAGAACAAAATTTTATAAGATAAACAAATGAAAAATAAAAGGATTAGGGA
>NW_012268481.1:8245-10688 GCF_000151885.1 Dipodomys ordii
TCCTTCATCTTCTAAATATTAGTTATTACAAAGTAAGTGCCTGTTAAAATTCTTTTTTTAAAAGTGAATGTCTGGGAAACATTAATATTTATTCTTCTTCAACTCTCCTCCCAGGTGGGTTCTCCTAGAGAGAACAGCTTCTAATAATTTATCACAAAACTCCAAATCACTAACCATGCACAAAATACCTATGTGCGCCAGATGCTGTGGTTCAAGCCTATAATCTTAGCTGAGATCTGAGGGCTGTGGTTCGAAGCTAGCTTGAGCAGGGAAGTTCAAGAGAAACTTATCTTCAATTAACCAGCAAAAAGCCAGAAGTAGAGCTATGCCTCAAGTTGTAGAGCAATAGCCTTGAGAGAAAAAGTGAAAAGAGAGTATCTAGGTCCTGAGTTCAAGCCCCAGTACTCTCAAAATTAAATGTATAAATAAAATGTCTGGAGGTGTGGTTCAAGTGGTACAGTATCTGTTTAGCAAGCATAAGGCATTCAGCTCAAACATTATTATGGAGGGAAACACTGTTTTAATAATCATACATTTAAGGAAAATAAAGAATATACAGACATCACAGAAATACTTATAGTGTTAAAAATAGAGATTACGTAAATATCTCAATGAATTTTGTGCTTAAAATCAAAGATATGGGCCACATGAATCCCAGCAACTTAGAAGAAAAAGATTGGGAGGATCATGGTAGGAGAGCAGCCTAAACAAAAACATAGTGAGACCCATTTCAATCAAGAAGTTGGGCATGTAAGCCTGTCATCCTAGATATATGGGAGATATAGGCAGAAGTACTACACTCTGAGGTTAGCCCTAGGCTGAAAAATAAGATAAAAGTAAAAAGGGTTGAGGTGTGGCTCAAGTGGTAGAGTACTGACAAATAAGTGCAAGGCCCTGAGTTCAAAATTAAAAAGTGTCTGTACATTTTATATAAAAGAAATTTAATATATTGGTTGTTAAAAAATTATAAACAAGCTTAAGTATAAAATGAGCTCAAAGAAAAGGGATGTATATAAAAAAAAAAGGGAGAAGGAAAGATAGAAATAATTCTCAAAGGACATTCTAAAAGTCTAACAATTACTTTCTTCAGGGACAGATATATAAGCAAATATTACTTTCCGTCCTTGTAATTTTCTCAATATCCATGTATACCTTAGTATTTTTAAAACCTATCACAGTATCCTACATTAAAAAAGATAGACATTTATGTGATTATTTCTCAATAATTAGCATTTATGTAACTAATATTTTTCTTCTATTACCTTCTGATTATTAGAATATGTGCACTTATTAAACAAAAAGCTAATTTCTTAAAATAAAATATCCACTGGAACACTATGACTTCCAGCCTCCCTTAATTATATTATTCTGCAGTAACTACCATCAAATTCCCTCTTTCTACCAACACTGACGCCCTCCACAGAGCACAGCACAGTCACACATTACGCAGTACAATTTCTTTCATGGGAACAAAGCTTCAATGTTCAATTATATAAGAATACTACCAATTACCAATTACAAACGGACAAATAAAACTCAGAATCTTTATTCCCAATGAACAGTTTTTGTTTTTTTAGAAGATAATCAGTGTGTGTGTGTGTGTGTGTGTGAGAGAGAGAGAGAGAGAGATACTTGAGGAAATTGCAATATTTTAACAAGAAGTTCATGGTTTCTATTTAAATTCTGAATTTTTAGATGGTAATGTCCTTTGTAAATTGAAAGCAACTTTCTAAAATGAAGACTAGGGCTCAGCCTCAGTATACAATCATGTGTCTTCCACAGGGAGATTGTAACAGCACATCAGATGTTACCCGCTTACTTGATCCATCCTGCCTGCGTGTATACTTAACTGCATCTCAGGCCACCTTAATCCTAACACCTACCCTGTGAATGAGATGTAAAAAGCACGTGTCAACCCTAACTTTTGGATGTTCGTCTCAGTTACTCATCTCAACCCAATCAGATTTGAGGAATTGGCTCTAAAGATTAACTAGATTTTCAGGAAAGCCAATCCACTTGCCTTCTGGAACTTTCTGAATATTAAGAATAGACTATAGATATTCTGAAAAAGTACATGACATTCAGGTTGCAGCAAAAATTATGGTTAGAGAGTAGGCAATAAAGGAAAGTGGGTAATCCCTTTGTCCAAACAACTCTTTAAGAACTTGCCATTTGGGCTGGGAATGTGGCTTAGTGATAGAGTGCTGTCTAGCATGCATGAAACCCTGGGTTCAATTCCTCAGTACCACATAACAGAAAAAGCTGGAAATGGTACTGTGGCTGAAAGAGGCAAAGTGCTAGCCTTGAGCAAAAAGAAGCTCAGAGACAGTTCCCAACCCCTGAGTTCAAGCCCCTGAACTGGCAAAACAAAACAAAACAAAACTTGATATTCACCAGGAAATCACAGGTTACACCTGCACAACTTTATTTTTTTGGGGGGGGG
>NW_012268481.1:17337-19751 GCF_000151885.1 Dipodomys ordii
CATTATAGCCATTCTAACTGGGGTGAGGTGGTATCTCAATGTTGTTTTGATTTGCATTTCTTTTATGGCTAGGGAGGTTGAGCATTTCTTCATGTGTCCATTCTTATTTCCTCTTCGGAGAAGTTTCTCTTTAAGTCTTTAGCCCACTTATTTATTGGGCAGTTGTTTCTTTGAAGATTTGTTTTGGGGGGATTTAATATTTTTAAGTTCCAGGTATATTTTAGATATGAGACCCTTGTCTGTTGTATGGCTAGTGAAGATCTTCTCCCAATCCGTGGGCTTTCTATTGATCTTGGGAGCTATGTCTTCTGCCATGCAGAAGTTCTGCAATTTCAGGCAATCCCATTTGTCCAAGCTTTCTTTGATTTCTTGTGTTTCTGGGTTTCTATTAAGAAAATTTCGGCCTGTGCCAAGGAGACCTAGGGTTTCTCCTATTCCATCCTGTAATGTTTTCAGAGTGTCTGCTTTACTCCGAAGTCTTTGATCCATTTGGAGTTGATTCTGGTGCAGGGTAGAAAACTAAAGCTAGATCCTTATATATCACCCTGCACCAGAATAAATTTCTTTTCATTATAAATTACCCCGACTGTGGTACTCTATTATAGCAGCATAAAATGAATTAGGAGTATATATCCCAGGGTGATATCATTTAATTTTGCTCTCCAAAGATAGAATTTATTGCAGGTGAAATTTTATAGTTTTACAGACTTTGTATACTAGTATTCTCCTTACAAACACAACCATGTGGCTCTGATAGCCCTATTTTACAAAACAAGGCTTGGTGAGCAGCCAAGTAGTGCTTATCGCAAAACCTTACGCAGGCAAATGACAAATATGTGTTTAAGCACGTCAAAGGTCACACGTTCAGTTTTTAACAAGTTGAAGTCTTTGTTCATGTGTTAGCTATCTGAACAATATTCTCCTAAAAGAAGTAAAATATGCATAAGTCACACTTTACTCTCTAGCTTCAAAAGGCAAATAAGTTGTTTACAGCCAAAAACATGTACATTCTTCCTGGAAACCAGAAGACAAGTGATAGACACTATATAAACACCTTCTGTGTCTCTGTATAGCACACAATTTTTCAGTATATGTTAATGTACTAATTCCCAGCAAAAACACCTCTTAATTTGCTTATTTAAAGATCATTTTCAAGAAACTCTTTATAAAAGAAGTTGTATAAAAGATTTCAAAGAAGGTAAAAATTCTAAAGCTTGAATATTTATTTCAACCCACACATATACTAGTCTCCTTTTTCCCGGAGATAATCAGGAATAAAGATATTTTAGTAGACTTCTGAAAAGAGTGCTTGCTTGAAAAACAGTTATTCAATAAATATTTTTACTAGCTGTTTCACAAGAGATAATAGTGTAAATTTTTGTGCGGGAATGGTACTGGAGTTTGCACTCAAGGCCTTTTTCTTGCTCTACCACTTGTGAACCATACCTCTAGCCAGTATATATGAGTAAGCACACACAGAGCTTACAGTGCAAGGAGAAAGAAGATCACAATTAGGAGAATGGTGTAAACACATCACATCACGACTGCAGTACAAAGTCTGCTAAGAGAAATTTGTTGAAAAGTCAAGAACATTTATATGTTCTTTGTTATTAAAGAGGAATTGCAGACAGGTCTGGGAAGGCAACTCTGCAGAAGTTATCTTCCTCAGCTCAGGCTGCTATTGCAGAATACCATACACAGGATGGATTATAAACAACAAACATGTACTTCTCACCGCTCTCAAGGCTGGGAAATCTAAGAACAAGGCAATGGCAAATTTGGTGTCTGACAGAAGCCTGCTTTTCTGGTTCATCTGGATGGCCATCTTCACATTTGTCTTCACATAGTAGAAGTAGCTAGAGAGCTCTCTTGGGTTTATTTTACAAGATAGCTTATAAAACAGACCTCAGAGCTTTCATAATGGTGTTCCTGAGGGCTCCCAGCTCCTGTCCAAATCATCTTTCAAAGGCCTCACCTGCTGATAGCATCATAGAGATTAGGGCTCAACACAAGAATTCAGAAGCAACACAAACATTCATTTGGAGCACTTCCCAACTATACAGGGCCAGGGCAGATTTATCAACCCACTGTTGAGTTTCGAGGATCCAGCTGGTGTTTAAAAGATTCAAGGCAGGAAGCAAAAGCTGCTTTTCTTGTTTCATCTTGGAACTTAAAATTTTTTAAAATATGCCTCTAAACTAAATACACTAAAAAATTTTATGTAGAGATAATAAACAGGTCTTGGTGTTAGAAATGTTTCTAAGTGTACAAAACTAGAATCTTTTTTGTGTGTTGTTTTTTTTTGGGGGGGGAAGGTCCAGTTGTGGGGCCTGAACTCTGGGCCTGGGCGCTGTCCCTCAGCTCTTCAGCTCAAGGCTAGCGCTCTACCACTTGAGCCACAGCGCCACTTCCAG
>NW_012268482.1:0-1505 GCF_000151885.1 Dipodomys ordii
CCTCAACCTCACCCTCACGCTCACACTAACCCTCACAATCACCCTCACTCTAATCCTAACCCTAAACCTCACCTTAAACCTCACCGTCACCTCAGCCTAAACCAAATCCTTACCCTAAACCTCACCCTAAGCCTTTCCTAACCGAAACCCATACCCTCACCATATACCTCACCCAAACCCTCACCCTCGCACTAGCCCTCAGCCTAAAACTAACCCTAACCCTAACCCTCACTCTCAACCTCACCCTCACCATCACCCTAACCCTAACACTTACCCTCATCCTTACCCTAAGCCTATTCCTGACCCTCACACTACCCTTAATCCTAAACCTAACCCTAATGCTAACACTAGCCCTCACCCTCACCTCAACCCTAATCCTAACCCTAAACCTCACCCTAAGGCTAACTCTAAACTTAATGCTAAGCCTAAACCTCAACCTCACCCTAACCATCACACTAAAACTTACCCTCACCCTCAACCTCACCATAACGCTAACCCTAACACTAGCCCTAACCCTAACCCACACCCTAACCTTCACCATAACCCTAAACCTACCCTTCAGCATAACACTCACCCTAAAACTAACCCTAACCATATTCCTCACCCTATCCGTAATCCTAACCCTACATCTCACCCTAAACCTCACACTCACCCTCAACCTCACCCTAACCCTAATGCAAACCCTAAACCTCAACTTCACCCTAACACTCACCCTAAACCTCACCCTCACCCTCACCCTAACCATAACCCTAACCATAACCCTAACCATAACCCTAAACTTAACCCTCAACCTCACCCTCACCCTCACCATCACCCCAAACTTCACACTCACCCTAACCCTAACCTTAACCCGAACCCTCACCCTAAACCTAACTCTTACCCTCAACTTCACCCTCAACCAAAGCCTAACCCTACAACTAAGCCTCATCCTAAAACAAACCCTCAAACTCACACTCACTGTAAACCTAAACCTCAACCTAACACTAACCCTAAACCTAGCCCTCACACTAACCCTTACCCTCACCGTCACCCTAACCCTAACCCTCACCCTAAAACTAACCCTCACCCTAACCCTAACCCTCACCTCACCCTCATCCTAACCGTAACCCTATTCCTAACCCTCACCCTCACCCTAAACCTAAACCTCACCCTAACCCTAACACTGTCCCTAACCCTAACTCTAACCGTCAACCTCACCGTAACATTAACCCTAACCCTAATCCTCCCCTAAATCTTCACCCTCACCCTCACCCTCATCCTAACACTCAACCTCAATTTAAACATAAACCTAACGCTAACCCTCACCCTAACCTAAACCCTAATACACGCCCTAACACTAATCCTCACCCTAAACCTCACTCTCACCCTAAACATCACCCTAACCCTAACCCTCACCCTAACCCTAACCCTAACCCTCACCTAACCCTCACGGTCACATTAACCCTCACACTAAACCTAACCGTCACCCACACTCTAAAACTCACCCTCATCCTAAACCTCACCCT
>NW_012268483.1:0-3942 GCF_000151885.1 Dipodomys ordii
GGGGGGGATGGGGGGGGGGGGGGGGGGGCGGGGGGGCACACCCAGGTGGGAAGGGAAACCCAGAGGTAAACGCAACCGGTGGAAACCAGGGCTGACCCTGTGGCTCCCAGGTCCATACAGCGTGTGGCTATGTTTAGGCCAAACACTGCCAAAACAAACTGTAAACAAGAGCCGGGCACCAGTGGCCATGCCTGTCATCCTAGCTACTCAGGAGGCTGAGGTCTGAGGATCACGGTTCAAAGCCAGCCTGGGCAGGAGAGTCCATGAGACTCTTATCTCCAATAAACCTCTAGAAAACCAGAAGTGGCACTGTGGCTCAAGGGGTAGAGCCCTCACCTTGAGCTGAAGTGCGCAGGGACAGCGACCAAGCCCAGAGTTCAAGCCCCACAACTGACAACCCCCCAAAAAAATTGTAAAAAAAATCTAATACCAAAAGCAAGCGATTATTGATTGTGTCCCAGTGTAAAGGTGTAAAGGTGTGTGGAGATGTAATATGGAGCACCTCCCCACCCCCGTTAATAATATGAGTTAATAAAAAAGGGAGCTAAAAGGAAATAGTTCTTGCACTCTGTCTCTCACAGCGTGAGGATGTTTGTCAGACTAAGGCCCTTCCCTCTTCTCCCTTGTCAACCCTGCGCCCAAACACTGCTACTTTATTTTAAATTAAAAACAGGGGCTGGGAAGGTGGCTCAGTGGTAGAGTGCTTGCCTTGCATGATGAGGCCCTGGGTTCAATTCCTCAGCACCACAAATCAGAAACCCAGAAATGGTGCTGTGGCTCAAGTGGCAGAGCGCTAGCCTTGAGCTGAAGAGCTGAGGGACAGCGCCCAGGCCCAGAGTTCAAGCCCCACAACCGACAAAAAAAAAAAATTAAAAAGAAAACAAAAACATAAGATTTCTATGTATCCATACACATTTCCCAGCAAATAGATTCCTAAGGCCTGTTCAAAAATGAAGCACATCGGCTGGGAAGTTGGCTCAGTTGGTACAGTGCTTGCCTTGCGTGCTTGAGGCCCTGGGTTCGATTCCTCAGCACCACATAAGAAAAAAAAAAAAACACCAAAATGAAGCACATCAACCCCAGGGCCGGGGGGGGGGGGGGGGGGGGGGGAGGGTGTCGTCCAGTGCTGGGCCGGACACAGAGACCCGGGCAGCTGGGGGCCACTCTCCAGTGCCAAGTGAGACTCAGAGCAAGTGCAGGCCAACCATAGCCAAACACAACCACAGCCCAAGCGCAGCCAAACTGCCGACAGGGGCAGCAGGAGTGACATGATGTCGTTCAGAAAGGGGACATCATTGTATCAAAGAAAGAAATGCACTTATTGAAGATCACGCTCCAACTGGCTGGAATCCCAGGGTGACAGGCGGGGCAGAGAGGCACCCCCACACTGACATCAGGGAGAAAATCAGGGCACACCAACAAAGAAACAGAAGTGTTCACAGGCACAGGCCACAGCCAGGAGAAAGAACACAAAGAACAAAATTGGACTGAGAAGAGAAAGAGAGAAAGTACTGTAAACCAGGACGACTTACAGCTCATAAATATTGATGACCAACATTTAATGGAATACAAGGATCCAAGAATCAAGATAGGGAGAATGAAAATATTTTTAAAAATGTAGCTTTATTGCCACATCTCATTAAGTGAGAGGGAATAAAGAAAACACCGCTCAGCGCTGGGACAGACAGAGGAGCAGAAGCCCGGTCTCCTGGTCCAAGGTGGCTCTCTGTATGAGCTGCCTGTAGGTCAGGTTCTCATGCGTGTTGGGGTCAAAGAAGCCCTTGGTGTCGTCGCTCGGATCCTCCAGGATGCGGTTCATCTCCTCGTCGAAGTAGCCGCGCTGATAGGCCACGTCCACGGGCACGCGGTGGCTGTGCACTGGGTCGATGACGCCGCCCGTGGCGATCTGGGCCTCCAGCAGGCGGATGCCGTGGTTCCGGACGATGAGGTCCTTCTGCATGGCCTGGAAGAGGGAGATCCGCTCCCCGGAGTAGGGGTCGGTGTAGCCGGTGACCGCGCGCTCGGCCGACAGCAGCTTCTCCCGGATCTCGCCGCCCACCACGCCCGCGGCCACGGCCTCCTCCACCGACAGCCTGCGGTTCTGCACCGGGTCGATGATGAAGCCCGTGGCCGCCTGGGCCTCCAGGAGCACCAGGGCGGTGCCGGGCCGCAGCACGCCCTTCCACATGGCCTGGTAGACGCTCATCTTCTCCTGGCGGCCGGGCTCCCCGGGCACGGGCACCAGGACGCCCGCGATGCAGCCGGTGCCCTCCAGGTAGCGCCTGATGTCTGCCTTCTTTTCAATCTCTTGCACTGTGCACTTGCCCTGTTGCAGGTCTGACAGAGTCTGCCTGGAGATGATGGTGGAGTTCAGCAGCTCCCCCGCGGTCACCTGCATTCTGATGCCCCTGAACCACAGTTCTCTCCCTCTGGCTTCCTTCTCACTAATCATTTGGAGGATAATTTGCACGACCTTCTCTAGCGCCCGTGCTGTATCTCCTTTGTACAGCCGAACCAATTCGAGCTTCCTGTCCTCCCTCACATACTCAGAGTTCAGCAGCTGCCACACTGACAGCTGCTGGCCTTTGTATCTCCCCACGGTGATTTCCACCTGCTCGGCCTCCAGTGCCTTCCTGGTGTCCTCATCCACATAGTCTGCGTCCTTCACGTCCCTGACCAGTGGGAACAGCGCCCAGCCGGACTCCTCCCGCTGGCACCTGTCCTGGAGTTCTTTGTACGTGACCTTCTCCTGTGTGTTCGGATCCACAAACCTTCTCCTCATGTGTCTCTGGTCAGTAAGGAGGGCCAGCGTGTCCTTGTGCAGACAGCCGCGCCTGTAGGCCGTCTCCAGTGGGACCCGGTGGTGGTGCCGTGGGTCAATCATGCCCCCGGTGGCCATCTGCACCTCCAGCAGCCTCAGGGCCTCCTCCTGCCCGACCAGCTTCTTCCGCATGGCTTGGAACAGCGGGATTATCTCCCCTGAGGCTGGGTCTTCATAGCCCGTGGCGGCCTTCTCAGCCTTCACCAGCCTTTCCTGAAACTCCTTACCCACAATGCCACGGGCCACGGCCTGGTCCACAGAGAGTCTCTGGTGGGTGCGGGGCTCCATCAGGAAACCAGAGGCCGCCTGGGCCTCAAGCATCTGAGCAGCAAACCCTGCGGGGACAAGCCCGGCCCGGCCGGCCTCCTCAAAGGTCAGGACTTCCTGGGTGAGGGGTACGATCACCCCAGCAATGCAGCCGCAGCCCTCCAGGTATGCTCTCACATGCTCCAGGGGGCTGAGGTCCTGGTTGTGGAGGGCGTCCACACTCTTCTTATCCAGGACTCCAGAGTTGAACAGCTCCGCCGCGGTCACGTCCTGGTGGATGGCTGCCACCGTGATGGCTTGGTTTTGTCTCTCGGTTCCCTCTACTGTCCTGGTGAGAGCCTCCACCAGCTCCTCCAGGCTCACCTTCTGGGTCTTGTACTCCTGCAGCAGCTCTTTCTTCCGGCCCTCCGTAAAGTACTGAGAAGAGAGCAGGTCCCACACAGACACGGTCTGCCCGGCAAACCTGCCCACGTGCATGTCCACCGCTCTGGAGCGCAGAGCCTGCCTCGTGGCCTCGTCGATGTGCGCGCAGGCCTCTCCTCTCTTCCCCACTTCCAGCATGTACAGCCCGGTCTCCGGGTCCTCCACGCAGCGCTCCAGCAGCTGCAGGTAGGTCAGGTTCTCGTGCGTGTTGGGGTCAAAGAAGCCCTTGGTGTCATCGCTCGGATCCTCCAGGATGCGGTTCATCTCCTCATCAAAGTAGCCGCGCTGGTAGGCCACGTCCACGGGCACGCGGTGGCTGTGCACCGGGTCGATGATGCCGCCCGTGGCGATCTGGGCCTCCAGCAGGCGGATGCCGTGGTTCCGGACGATGAGGTCCTTCTGCATGGCCTGGAAGAGGGAGATCCGCTCCC